>NC_044498.1:30348535-30566035 GCF_902362185.1 Chanos chanos | reverse complement strand
TGACCCATGTGCTCCCTGAACTGGACAGACTCCAGAGACTGGAGCCCTCCACCACCATTCACCAGTTTGAGACCAACATCCGCAAACTCAAAGTAAGGAGGAGATTAGTTAAAATGTTCGGACTCTGAGTTAGATCTTAGAGTATCTCTACTGTAAACTAATGATGGAAATATTGATGCAAATAGAGCAGAATCTTAAGACAAATGAATTCAGTAGACATGGCCTGAGTGCAGAGTCTGACCTGTCTTCACTTCTCACCATGTCAGGAGATGCAGAGAACATTCAACAGATACAAGGCAATGATGATCTCCATCAACCTGAGCGGTGCCAGGCTCCAACACTCGCACAGCCTCCAGCTCCAAGAGCTTCGGGACAGCCTGACGTCAGCCAATCAGAAGTGGACGCTCACCAGCGCAGCCCTTGACAGCTGGGAGAGCCGTCTGCAGCAAACACTGATGCAGTGTCAGGTGAGTAGAGCAGCTCAGACACGCAGGATCTAATGAGGAAAAATAACATTGGGTTTCATGAGAAGAAGAGCCGATCAAATAAGGTTTCAACAGTATGTCCGCAATATACCCACAGGCTGGTTAAAAAAAAAAAAAAAAAGAAAAAGATACAGTGCTGAAGAAGTGTTTGTTTGAATTCCAAAGCCATAAAGTAAGGCTGTGTTTGCTGACCATAATCAAGGAGAGTATTAAAGCCACAATTACAGCTCTGACTGCCATGACGACCAGTGGCCCATGCTAGTCTCTGTGGAAGTGGTTTGGAGTGTTTGAGTGAACCTCATATTACTGTGTGACTGGCCTGAGCGCTGCTCTTCATCCCTCCCACAGGAGTTTCACGAGACTTTACACTCCATGCTGCTGTGGCTAGCACGAGCAGAGAGTCAGCGTTACATGGTCAACATCCATGATCGCAACGTAGACTGCAGAGTACTGTGGGAACATGGAAACACACTGAGGGTAAGACTGCACACATACAAGAGTTTACGAACATGTAGACTAAGATCTCAGTCTGTGTATGAGAGTGTGTGTAACTGTCTTTTTGCTCTGTGTGTGTATTGAAGAGTCTGTATACTGAGTCATTGTTCTTTGTACTGAATGTGTGTGTGTGTTAACTCTTGAATAGGGGTCTGGTGTCAGAGTAAGATCTGCTCTCTGTAGGAGGGAGAGAGAGAGAGAGATGTGTGCATGTTTGTATCATTCACTGTTCTCCATGTCTTTCCAGACTCTAGAGGAGGACCTGAGGAGTAAGCAGAGGGAGATGTTGTCCTTGCAGGAGATTTCCTCTCAGCTCCTCCTGGGTGCAAATGGAGATGATAGTCTGGAGGCGAAGGAGAAGGTGCATGTGATTGGCAACAAGCTCCGCCTACTTCTGCGCCAGGTGGCAAACGACCTCAGTGTACTGCAGACCAGACTTGTACGTCAGTCTCTGTCTCATACACACACACACACACACACACGGACCCACATTCATGTTAGGGTATAGTAGATTACTTTGGGTATTTGTTAGGATGACTCTGAGACACAGCCTGGTTGTTCCGTTGCTTACCTCTCTTTTTTTCACCCATTAGGATTGTGCAGCGGACAGCAGAAGTTTGGCAGCTCTTGCTCCTCCTCTGATGGAAAAGGTACCATGTGACCTTGACAACGGGTTTAATGTATTTCTGAAGGCCATGAACAGAGCTTTAGAGTCCAGCTCATTTGTCTCATTCAGCTGAATTCAGTTCAGATCAATTCCATTCAGCTTTTACAATAGGCCCTTTCACAAAACAGATCTACAGAATCCGAGAGTGGGGAGGTTAAATCTAAGTTGCTGTGAGCATGTGGAAATACTCATATACCGGCACTTTCTTTACACTCAGAACACATACACTGTGGACACATACACTGTTGTATTGTTGTCAGTGTATATTGTTTGTACTATGTTTTCCCTTTCCATTGTAGGTCCCACCTTGTCTGTTTTTGTATGAGGTTTTTAGTTTTTATATGAGTACATAGCCATTTCCAGTTTATCCATTTTTACTACTTACAAAAGAAAAATATCAAATTTGAGCTGAGGTGCAGCCATTATCTAGTCATTAGCCATTTGGCTAACTAGGAAAAGACCCATCACAGGACAGGGCTGTGTAGGTTTGGATAACTAGGAAAAGCCCCATCACACGGCATTGCCTGTGTAGGTATGCTGGGGATATTCATGGATAATGTTTCACAGTTGAGAGTTGAGCAATACTCAGGGTAAGCTGATTAAGAACCATTCTTTGTTTTTCATTTGTGCTGGGAGACTGTGTAATGTAACATGGTACTGACCCAGTTTCAAATCAAACTTTCTTTATTTCACTATCATCTTTTTCTTTGTAGGAGGTGACAGGTGAGAGAGCCAAAACTGAAAGGTATGTGTGAAACACGTGTGTGTGTGTGTGTGTGTGTGTGTGTGTGTGTGTGTGTGTGTGTTTGACAGATCCAGTGCCATTTTATCACTTCACTGACTCAGACTAAATGTAGTATTGAGTGCTACTAGGTTTACACCTTCAGGTTTTTATACAAACACATTTATACTCACTCTTTTCCTTCCGGTTTTGCCACACTTTGTAACAGAGAGAACTTGGTCAAACCGGGATAAGAACTCATGTATGAGAAAGTCAAATAAGGAAAAGGGCATGCTCTCACTCTCTCTTACCACTCATGGAATTACTGGTGAAAAGACTATGACAGTTTTGCCTGCTAACAAGAAATTCTTTCTCCATGGTTTTCATAATTACTGGTATATACAGATGGTAATTTATTTGCTTACCTCCTTGCACTTTCTGCTGATCGAAACAAAACACACAGGTTACAAAGAGAACTGCACTTGTGAATATTAACACTTGTTTTTTAATAGTCTGAACACACAGATGCTCAAAAATCACTATGAGTTTTAACTGTCCCTCTGTCTCCTCTCTTCCCTCCCCACCTCTCCGTTTCTCCTGCAGGGTGAAAAAAGGCGACGGGAGTCGGACCAGGCCGTTTTTGTACCGGGTCCTGCGGGCGGCTTTCCCCCTCCACCTGCTCTTCCTCTTACTGCTAGTGCTCATGTGCCTGGTGCCGCTGTCTGAGGAAGACTACAGCTGCACTCTGTCCAACAACTTCGCCCGCTCCTTTTACCCCATGCTCCGCTACACCAATGGCCCCCCTCCTACATGATCCACCCCACCCCACGCTGCCCCACCTCACCCCAAAAAATGTCCCTCCTTTCGTACATTTGAGAGAGTTAGGGAAAGGAAGGTTTGGAACCATCCTGTCCCTGTGGACCTGCTTTTCCACATGCATAGTGTTTCTCCAGTCTGTGTATTAGAGCCGTAACACACTGGTTTTTCATAAAGAGAAGGCTGTGTCACTTATAGCTGGACCCTCCAATTACCTGTGTTAAAGTGGGTAAAAAAGGAACAGGGGAGGGTTTTTTTCCCCAGAAACTTTTTAAACCATACATAGGAACTTAACACTGCTTATATATGTTTCTAGACTGAAAGAGACCTCTGAATACAAGCTGTACAGATTAGAAGATTAGAAATCCCAATCTCAGTTTTTTTGACTAAACGGTGACATCCCCTTATGTGTAAAATCCCCTTTGGAAAAATGAGTCATGTTTTTGTTCTGAACATGAATGTCTTTATAATGTCACCCTCATGTTCACTCTACTGTCCCAGTTCACCATAACACAGGCAGACATCACGAAATGAACAAAGATGCCAGCTGGTTTTCAGTGGGAAACAACTTTTTTCCCCTCTCAGAAATCACACAGCCAGCTGCCAGGATTTAACATTTTCTATGATTGTGGCTGAAAACTTTTTTGTACATTTGATCTAATACTGATTAATAAGTGTGGGGAAAAAACAACTTTTTATCTATAGCTACTATGACTGCCACATGCCGGGTCAAAGCCATGAAAGAGGAGGAGAGGGAGAGGAAAGTATGTTTGTCAACAGATCAAATAATCTTTTGTTTTTGCGTTTGAGTTGATTTATTCATGCTTATGGAAAATATTTATGTGCGAGTGTAAATTTCAACTATCTACAGAAAAAATTGCTATTAAATTATTAAGTTATTTCTGCTGACAGAGAAGTTGTATATTATGATACTGATGAAATGTGATGGCGTTCCTTGTGGGAATTATTATTTATGGTCACGCGCACTGAACTTATCACTCCAATTCCCCAAACCTGGTTCCAGTAAATGAATGTAAACAGCACATGATGATTCTGATCAGAGATGTACACAGAATATGCTTTGGGCTTCATTTGTAAACAGTGTGTGTGTGTGCGTAAAATCAGAATCAACACGCTTACACCATTCTTTTTTTGTTGTTTGTTTTGCAAAAACCTGTTATTTATAGTATTTGAATTTGATGTCAGTAGGTGCAGAATCAGCACAGGTCTGAGATCATGCATCAGACAGTCCATGTCCCTCAGGCAGTGCTACATTCTCACACCGCCTAACATATGTACTTATAGTGCTGATTTTAACAAGAGTTTTTTTTTTTCCAGCAAGATTTAATCACATGCCTCTGTATTTAGTGCGACATTCACACAACTATTATGAATGATGCTCATTAGTGTCTGTACAATAGGATCACCTGTCTGTCTTCCAGTGGAGAGGAAGACAACACCATTACGTCATATGTCCATCCAGACAGAATCCACAGATACTGGAGACTGGAAGAGCTGATTTTACATTAAGTCTGTCAGGGTGTGTGTAGCAAACTATGTCCTGCCAACCGGGTTCCCAGGCCGGTAACCGTGCTGTGTGTACAGTGTGTGATCTTTAAACCGTGTCTGGTCATTCATGGCATGAAAGGTTGTGAGTCATTTTATCTTGACAAATAAACATTTATTTGTTGTTTACAGAGCTGTGGTATGCTGGTTATTCTTTTTTTTCCCTTCAAAATGAAACATTTTAGAGTAATAGTGCAATAAGACATTCAATGAACATTCAGCTCTTTGTCAATGACTGAAAATCTTCCTCAAATACATTCACATCTTACATGGCACTGTGGAAAACAGAGCTTATGTCAGAATGTTACCAAGCATAAGCTGCTTCAGGCTATGTACATTGTTTTTAAGAGTAGTCACTGATCATAGTGATAAATGAATGATTTTGTGAATGTTTTCCCAAGTACAGTTTCCAGCATTGAGTGGATGCTGGCATCTCCCAAACAGCAATTCAGAGACAGTGTGTGTGTGTGCTACAATACAACAATAGGTTTTTTACATTTGAATCATTCAGACAAGAACTGCAAGTGTGCACATACTGTCCACGACTGTGGATCGCATTCATAACCCGGTGATCATGAAGAGTGAGAGGAGTCAGGCAGGTGTGGCCCCACTGAAGCTTTACTCACACAACAAATAAAAAAAAACAGCTCAACATTCATCATAGTTTATATTACAACAACTACTCAATAACACGATACCACATGATACAGTCATTTACAGCAGGCTGTTTGCCTTCAGACAGTCCCAGATAGCCTAGGAAACATCTCTCTCTCTCTCTCTCTCTCTCTCTCACACACACACACACACACGCACACACACACATACACACACAGAGAAAAGGCAAACAGGATGCAAAAAAGGACATGCATCAGTTTGGGTCCAGTGTAGACTGACAAAAGTGCAGCCACTGCATAATTAATCTGATTATTTACAAGCAAAAACAGTGTTAAAATCCCTATAATGGAATGTTCTAATTCATCCAAACACAGCCATCTGTGTTTGGATGGCCGTGTGTAGTAAGGCCAGTGCGTTTAGCAAGGAATCTGTTTTAAAATTTCAGCTGTGTTTTAAAGTTAGGAAAAAGTCTAATTTTTAATGCGATCCTACTGTGCCATAAATCCACTGAGAAGTGAGTCTGATGTCCTCATTGTCTTGCCATCAGCTTAAAACATGATCCTGTGGTCCTGTCAGCTGTGTTTTCTCTTTTTGCAAAAGCACTGTAGAAATTACCATAAAAATAGTCACATGATTGTGCACATGCTGATAAAGAATAAGAGTACATAACAGCTGAAAACTTGACTGAATTTTTTTGAAGGTATGATTTACCATTTCCTGTCACCCATAGCAAAGAGCATACAACGACTCAAAAGTATTTTACAATATTTAACAGACTAGGAGCCAGATTTTGTAAAGGTTTGCTGGCATTTTAAAATGTGTAAAGTTGTGACTAACAGCTGTGACTAAAGCTGACCAACTTAAGAGTGTGGTCAGTGCCAAAGAAGAGAATGTCAGCATAATTACTCTGCATGCCATAACGTTGAGAGAAAGCTTTTACCAAATGATTGTCTGTTTTTCTCAGTTCTCAGATGGAGTAATGAAACACCTTTTTCTAACTGACTTCAAACTGGCCAATTTGCTCCACTCATTATTGGAGCTTTAAGTTGAATTACTGGAGAGAGCATGCAATGTGACAGGATTATCATTATGTCTGTTATGGAAACCTGTCAACATCAGTCAAAACATCAAAGGCAAACGCACCACAATGTGAGGACGTGCCAGTTATTGAGATGAGACCACTTGTGGCTGTTACAGACTGTTATGTAATCTTAGTTGATTTCCCTGCCAACAGGAACCTGTGTGCTTGTGCATTTTAGTTTTCTGGACAGGGAAATTAGTTCCCATGATTGATGTTCTTAGTAAATCCAACCCTTACGAGATATATCCCAACACAACAAGCACAGATGAGTCCTGTGTTCTTAAGGGTGTGTAGAAGGATCTGACATTTTTCTTCATTTATGGTCCCTGAAGTCCAGTTTTCAGTCTCTCCTTCAGACACACTTCCAGACCAGGGACTGTACATGAGATCTCCAGGTGAAGTCACCATCTAGTCTCAGACCGCAGCCATGTCCTGCTGGTTAGGGCTGAAGTACACACTCAGACCTACTGGCCCCAGGGCCTCAGGACTGGCCTGTCGTGGCCTGCCACCCCACCCAGCACAGAGACACAGAGAGAGAATAAGATTACATTCCATACTGTTCAGGGGTCAAGTGAAACATTTTAACACAACGCGATAATTAATTAAGAAGTTAATTAATAAATCAAAGTAGTCTAATAAACACAGTGGAACATTCTGGTGTCTCAGAAACATTCACTATAGTGTGACTCACTGAGGGTTAGATTCTGCTCTCTTGTTTTTCTCTGGATCAGGAGTGGTGTTCTGCTGTGTGGGCGGGCTCTGGGTGTTGAGGGCGGAGTCTGAAACCAGCAGAGCAGCAGGTTGGGAAGGAGAACAGTTATTAGAGGTGGATATTCTGCTATTGTGGGCTGTGTTAGCATCCAGCATCTCCAGAAGCAGGTCATAGAGCAGCACCACATTCTTCCTCTTCATACTGGACAGGTGTTCCATGCCTTTATTGCTATGGAGACAAGAAGAGAAGGGCACTGGGAAATGCTTTTAGTGAACTTTGTCTATAGTCAGCTCTCTTTTGGTGCACTGCGTTGAAGAGATAAGTCCTGTTATGGTCCAAAGATATCTAAATGTACCGTGTCATATCAACACATACACACACAGACACACTCTGTTGTGAGGTGTTCTGTACCTGAGGTGGCGTATGTGTGACAGTAACATTAGTAAGTGGGCCAGGCGTGTGGACTGCTGGTGAGTGGACAGGCCAGTTTTAGAGATGGCCCACATTAATGCCTCCGTCACAGTGTCCAGGAGCCGGAGCAGCTTGTTCCGACTCTCCACCTCCTCCACTGATACTGGACAACTCGTACACAAATCTGTGTGACACACAGGCTGTTATCCTAACATTATAACACACTCAAAATACATCAATCTAAACATTTCCAACAAGATTTTCCCCACTCATTCAGAACCTAATCTAAACATTAATAAATACATTAACACAATGGATATTTTACATACAGGCAGTAAATTCAGTAAGAATCCATATGAGGGTTTTTCTGCTGCATGCGTACAAATCCAGTGAAAAACACACTTAGACCAGTGATTTATAAGCTGAGCAGAGGTCACGCCAATGAGATGTTCCAAGTACAGAGTCACACACTGTCATTTTCTCAAATACAACCAAACCAAGTGAGGCTGGGCGCTGTTACCATCCTGTCATAGTTTACTCCAACAGATCACACACCGACTGCTTTATGTGTTTCATATCTCCAGCGTAGCGACATGAGGAGTGTGTCATCACTGCTGCTCTCTGAACAATAGGGGGCGATGCTGGGGTGTCATTAGAGTTATCTGAGTTGTGAAGCAAACTTGATTTCAACACTAAATGTTTTTGCCTGGACCAAGATTTATGATGGAGAATATGGCCTGTGGTGCTTTTGGTGTTTTTCAGCATCATAGGATAATAAGAATGCGCCGGCAAACACATGAAATCCAGAAACTTCATACAGTTTTAAATTCTTAAGATTAAAATATTTCCTCAGAAATGATCTAAATATGAATGAAAATAACACATTCTTATACAGAAAAAACATATATATAATATTTGAATAAATTGCGTGAAAAGTGGTTCTAAGCATTTGGCTTTTTGTTTGAAAACCCATGCAGACACAGGGATAACATGCAAACTCCACACAGAAAGGACCCTGGCCACAAGGTCAGGGATCAAACCCAGACCCTTCTTGCTGTGAGGTGACAGCGCTACCCACTGCGCCACCGTGCCGCTCTCCGATTCTGTTCTGTTCTGTTTGTATAGCACTTTTCACAATGCATTTTTCTTTACAAAGCAGCTTTATAGTCCACTGAACCTAAGACCCTCACTGAGGCCAAGCCCAAGGTGACAGTGGCAAGGAAAGCCACCCTTAGACTGAGATAGGACATAACTTTGGGAGGAATCAAGATTCAGCAGAGGGAGCCCATCCTGCTGTAGCTGGCCCAGGATAGTTAAATTAATTGATAATACATCAGATACTTGTGATCTCCCTCACAGACTCATAACAGAGCTTCCCTGAGCTTGAAAATCACTTTTGTCCATGGATGGCTAGGACCCTGTAAAAGCCTAATTAAACCTCTGGATAAGACTAACTCCCCAAGTGGTAACAAGTGGACGCCGTGTATGAAGACCTCACCACCAGTGGATCTCAGTCCAGTTCATAAAAGGTCGATGTGAGGGCAGTGGAGGGCGGCATGAATGAGGCAGTTCCCAAACACACTCTGTCCCTACTCAGTCTCAAAAAATATCCAGATTAGTCTCAACAATTATTCTGTGAAATACAGAAATGCACCCTTTTGAAAACTGACATTTAAAAAATCCCTAACAATTTGGTTGTAACACAGTGATCAAAAGTCTAAAAAAGGAAACTAGATTCTGTTGTCATCTAATCAATGACATTCTGCAAAGTTCTCTTCTCAGTTCAGTAAAAAATGCTGACATTCTTTGAATGCTGTCTGCCCACTGGTGGAGAAAAAAAATTCTTCAAATATATTTGAAAAGAGCTCGCATTTTAACTTAAAAAGACCTGAAAGGAATCTTGAATAGACAAACTTTCAGTAATTTGCCATTACAAAAGTAGGTAAAGATATTTTTCATATTGCATATAATGGAGTTAATGTATTTGATAAGTTTAGTATTTAACATGTTCAGTTATTGTAAATGACAGGCGTCTTGGTTGAGCACTTCCATGAAATATCTGTCACAACCTGCACCTCCATTTTGTTTTGTTCTGTCTTTGTGCTCCTGCTCTGTCTGTCTCCGCCCCTCACCTGTTCCTGTTTGTCCTGATTATTAACCTTGTTAATTTGAACCAATCCTGTTTTGCCCTGTTTAGTTTCCCTCTGTATTTAAGCCCTTGTGTTTCACTTGTCCTTCGTCTATCGTTGTTTGTGTTTTTGTGCACACTGTCATGCTGCACCTTTTTGTTATCGGCTTTTGTTATTAGTTTGCACTTGTATTTTGGTCTTCATTTTAAGTAAAGCCTTCCGTTTATCACCGTCAACCATCGTGTCTTGCACTTGGGTCCTGCACCACACCACCAGCGTGACAATATCACTGTTCTGTTTCTGTAATTCTAAAATACTATCAACTCCAACTCTAATTAGTCCCAAGAGCTGAACTGCAAATTAACCATCACCATCAAATCTCAGTTTAAATAAGACCTAATGCCAATTCTGACAAACACACACACACACACAAATCACACACATAATAACTTATACTAAAACACGCACAAAAACACACACACTCACACACACAGGTCCAAACCCCAACACAGTCACACACGCACACAAGAGACACAGACAGGCGTGCACACTTTACTCACTGGAGTTAAGAAGTATCATGGCTTTGAGACAGACATACTCCTCCCTCTGGAGTTTCAGCTCCCTGAAACGGGAGGTGGCCGCCAGAAGCATATCAAAGATCTCCATAATGCCCTCCACGCAGCTCCCCTCCTCCCTGACACAGAGAAACAGGGACACAGGGACACGGAGATACAGAGACACATGGACACAGGAGAACAGAGACACAGGGACACAGAGATACAGAGGCACATGGACACAGGGACATGGAGACACAGAGAAACAGGGACACAGTGACACAGGGACACAAAGATACAGAGATACAAAGAGATAAGGATACAGAGATACAAAGACACAGGGCACAAAGACACAAAGACACAGGGACACAGAGATACAGAGACACAGGGACACAGAGATACAGAGATACAAAGACACAAGGACACAGAGATACAAAGAAACATGGACACAGAGATACAGAGACACAGGGACACAGAGATACAGAGACACAAGGACACGGAAACACAGAAACACAGAAATACAAAGACACAGGGACACGGAGACACAGGAGTGAATCATTCAATATACCAATATTCAATATTTCAGTTAAATATACCCATGAAAAAAAAAACAATTCAACAGACCACTTGTACACAGCTTAACAACCAAGAGGCACTGACTGTGTCAACTATTCCTTTCATGCAATGGAAAAACGTAGAGGCCTGGCTGGATTAACGCACACTTCTCGGTCGCCTTGGGTATTGTTGAATTATAATTTATTTTGTCCGTTTACAGCAACCAAAATTTAATGAAAAGTGGTTGTAAATTAATCATTGTAGTCATACTTAACGAATAACTGGTTACAAAATGAATTGGTGAGGAGAAACGTTGTCAAAATAGTGTGTTTAACCAAGCTACCCCTTTTCCATCGACTCAACCCCAAAATTCAATTGTGCCCTACGTCATATAACCTTTGCCCTATTATGTGGCATCAAACACGATGTTAGGCACGTGAAACATAAATATAAGTTCAAAACTATCAATCACAATTATTCAGTAATTATTCATATCTTAAACATAAATCTTAATTCAATATGTAAAACGAAAATGACTACAAGACTGACAGTAACCACAGGATGCAAACACACACACATGTGAAATGACATGTGCATTAAAATGGTACGATAAACAGCATTAGCTCTTTAAGCATTTGTCCTGATTGGTAAAAAGGGTGTGCAGGCTGACCCATCATTGCGACAGGAGACAGATTGACCCGCTAAGCCTGAAAGCCCCTGACAAACAGTCTGGATCTCAGCCAGACCACCCGCTGGGTCAGGAGACGCGGCACAACATGACTGGCCATGTTGTATGTCTGCTGGAGAGGGATCCCTTTCCCAGTACTAATGTCAATGGTGTGGGCCTCTGCACACATGCTGTGTTACCATGGAGACACTTCTAAACTGACAGGTGGAAGGAAGCAGTGGCTGACTCTGCATATATCAGAAGATGCATGCTCTAGTACTCCATACAGAATTAAACTTTAACCACAACATATAAATTAATATGAGTCAAAAGACTTTTATTTAACTAGTGGAACACACGCAGCTAGAGCGGAATTGTTGTGGAAATAATCATCAGTGGTTTGTAACTGAATGCCAGCATGATCCTCTAACCACATCAGATTTTCCTACAGAGCATTCACAATGAAAGTTCAATGGTGAACAGATCAATCATTGGTGAACAAATTCATCATGGAGACACATCTCTCCTCATGCCTCCTCATAATACAGCTATGCATGTTCTGAAACACAAAACACTCACACATAAACATACACAGAAAGGCACGCACACACACACACACACATACATACTTACATACTAGTGTCTGACGGCATCCGATTTCCGACATAGTTTGTAGATTGCCGTCTTTTAAGCAACATCCGTCTTTTAAAGCCAAACCACCTCCATGCACGTGAGAATGGTCCACATCTAACAATTAAATCTAACAACGTAGATTGCGAGGCTGGTGGTGTCTGTATTTTGTCTCCTGGTGCTGTTTGTTCACTCAGTTTTAACTTCTGTCATGCACTTTTAGTCAGCTACTCTTGCTTAACTTGTGGTACAGTGACCATGTACGACTATACTAGCACAGTGCATACACTCTCAATGCACACGCACAGTAGTCTATCCCACTCAGGCTACACGATGCAGTGAACGCATGGACTCTCCAGGCGTGTTTTTGATTGTTTTTTGCAAAGTGAGTGACATACTCAATAATGTCAGCTCACACATCGTTAAAATAACAATTAAGGTATTATTGCAGATGATACACATCGCATACCCCTAACACATACACACACATACACACACACACATACACACACATACACACACACACACACACACACACACACATACACACACACACACACACACAGACACACACACACACACAGTGTGGAAACCATCCAGGTGAAGTGTGGAGCTGAGGCTCCTGGTGGGGTGAAAATGAGTGTGGTTAAATCAGTGGGAGTCAGTAAGGACAGAGAGGTGAGAACAGCCCCGGGCTTTTAAAGCAAACACAGATATTCAGTGAACACAGATCAGCACTGCTCCTCAGCGCTCCCATGCCTCCAATAATCTGTTGCTTGAAACAGTACTCTCCAGCTTCCAGGAGGAAAACACAGCAGCGTGGTCACACTTGTGGACCGCTAGACACAATGCTCTGAAGATTCTCAACTGATTTGACACCTCTTTCAAAATAAATGTGCATTATGCGTTTTAACTGACACATAAAAACAAACTTGCTTGTCAAAACACAGATTTTTTTTAAAACTGTGGACACAGCTTTCTGAACACCCTGCGTAATGCGTGAACAAGATGAATGATGACTATTATTGTAGCTAATCCCAGAACAGCCCAGCTGAGCTCCAGTCAGCGTGAGAAGTATACAGATTGTCACAATCTATCTGATAACTACAGCAAAGAAACACACACAAGACCCATCCTCACCAGTCCTCTGTCATGACAGATGATGAGAGTAAAACTACCGTCTCAGATCAACACTGCAATACCATGTCACTATGTCCCAAATGCCAAACATTCCTCTTATGCCATCAACATAAATTTAAAGTTGCATGGATCTGTGAAATTAAGCATATTTAAACATTCTTAAAATTCTTTAAAAAAAAACAACTTCTTTTTTAAACATATGTCTTGAGTGTTTTTAATAAGCCCAATCCCCAGAGTGAGCAAACGATGACACTGGGATGTTTTTTGTTTGAAGTCTTTTTTAAAGTCGTTTACACTGAAATGGAGTATTTTTGAGCCAGAACTGAAATGTAATATTTTACATGACACATTGTCTGTTCTGTTCTGTTTAAACATCTAAATTAGATGCTAGGAAGGGCCCTGTGTCTGGTGGACTGGGCAGTCATACACAAAAACCACCTAACAGAAGTTTTTACAAAAACATAGACAGAAGAAGTTGTGCACGACAACAGCCCGGCAAGCTGAGAGTGAATACGGATGGAAGTCTTAAACACAGACGCAATGGGCTAAGCAGCAAAACACCAACATTGGTGAGCGGCAGCAGGTTAAGCTGGTCAGTCAGTGTCAAAAGTCTAAAATCTTGACTGCAAAACTGGTTGCTTTTATACACTGAGGTCCATAAACACCCTAAAGCTATCACACTTACCCATGACGCGCTACTGCACAAGCCAGAGGAAACTAGCTTTGGGTGCCTGGAACACTTGGAACACTTTGTGGGATGAGTTTTTGTCAGTGACAAACATCACCCTTACATGTAAAATCACCCATAATGATAATTGAAAGGGAAAAAATCTTTAACCAAACCATCTTCTTTAACCAGTGAATTTTGCTGCAAAATTGTCAAATTTACAAAGTTCACTGTAGCATAAGAATTAGGATTTCTTGCCTGCTAGCCCTCTAGAATGTGTAATAATATCTTAGAGGCTAGAGATCAAAGATATGGTAATTTGGTCCTGCTTCAACTAATAACAAAATGTTTAAGGTATAGCTTCGAGTGTCTGAAACCAGCTATCATTAGGTTAAGGTTCAGAACGTACAGGTTTTTGCTCCTGCTCCACATATCACATTCAGAACAGAGACTCAAAGCAGTTCACTGGTCCAGGATGTGGGGCTGGCATTGTCTAACGCAAATAAAAAAGTCAGTGGAATGGTGGTAATACCAAGGCGTCTGTGTTGCTGAACAGTGCTCTGTGCTTGTGCTAAAGAGGAAATGTCCTTGTACCTGTTGAGTTTTAAGTCTGGGCTGAAGATGAGTTTTCCAGGGTGATCGACAGACCGCCACATGAGTCCCATCATCAGGACCTCCAGCCAGCAGCACTCCAACAGGTGAACCTGGTCTGCCAAACACAGCTCCACAAAACCTGCAGGAGACCAGGTGTCAGTGCACATACATCCAAACCTGCACATACACACGCGTGCACGCACACACACCCACAAACACATGCACACACATGCCCACAAATACCCACAAAAACCCAAAAACAAACACACACATACAAACAAACACACACAAATACACACAAATATGCCCACAAATACCCTAAAACAAACATACACACACACACACATACATACAAACACACACTTGCACGGTGAGACTGGTGAGAAACTAGTCTATGGGAACACACCAAGGTTAACTGGGGCTATTGTAGTAATTACCATGGAACAGCACTACAGAATTTCACAAACATTAAAAGCACTCTGTAAAATACACAAGCATGCACACACACGCACACGCACACACACACACACGCACAGACACACACAAACATACTCAGAAACACACACACACACACACTCACACACACCCCTAGAGAGAAATAGAGTGACTGGTAAGAAGAGACTATTGTGAAAGTCAGCATTTCCTTTAGTGAATAGCATAATTGCTAACACCACTCAGTGTTCAAACTCTCTGAACTCCTCTCAGCCTTGTCTGCTCATCAAAGGCACAAAACTAACACCACATCAGAGGGAATGAACACAGCTGAAATAAAGTGTGAAACCCCTGGTGACGTCACTACAAGACAGAGCTGTCCTGAGTCAGACAGAAAACGAAGAACAAAGAGCCAGGATCGGGGTGTAGTCTACAGCAGAATACACATAAGCATCTCTGAACAGCATGAGTGAGAAAAGGGAGGCAGCCCTAACAATCTGCTCAAAGTGGGTACTGAAGAGGATTAAAAAGCGGTGATGAAAAAGCATCTTTCTCCTGTTCTCAGCAGGCAGGGGAGTGAATTCCACAGCTAAGGCAATGCCATTAAGGGCATTCTCAAATCAAGAGAAAAGCCATCAAAAGACTCATTCAGGCTCTTCCAAGGACTTCCACCAGAGTATGGCTCCGTTATAATGCTTAGGCGCCATTCAGGAGGTATCTGGGACAATGTCGAAGACCCTCTAAAAAAGCAGATTCTAAGAACCAATCAGAGAGACTCCGCCCTGCCCTGACACTCACAGACAAAATTAGAGCCAAGGACATGAAAACAAAGCTTACATCAAATTCTGCAAGGAGAAAATTCACTATCATACAGTCTATCGATTTCCCAAGTTGTGTTTTAACAGTCTTTTTGTCTCATAAACATACACATACATGCACGCACAGACACACACACACACACACACACTCAGCATACGCACAGATATGCACAAGTATGCACAAATACGCACATGTTCATACACGTACACACAATCTGCTTGACTTGTCTGGTGGTTATCCATGGGTCAACTGAATGACTGCACAGCTATGAATTTTAACAAATTGTCACATAATAGATTTGACTACCACTATACTTCCATGTTCAGCGTGTTCCCACACATCAGTAAAAACTGTACTTTCCTAAGGACAACAGCCTTATAACCACAACAAAACCACTCATCTCAACTCCTGTGTTTACAGTGGAAACCAAGGAACACACACACTACACTCTCATAGCATTACTACTCTCCATCAGAAAACATAAACAGCAATAGAACCTGGTGTCTGGGGTGGTAAAAATAAACCAGTTAAATATGGTTTGTGATTTGTTCACCACTCACAGTGAAAGCACACACAAGCAAACCTGTACCAAGACTTATGCCTGTCTGGAGAGAAAAACAGTAAAAAGGAAAGAAAACGGAGAAACAGAGTGACAGAAGGAGATATTCGCTATTTGTGTGTGTGTGTGTATGTGTGTGTGTGTGTGAGTGTTCATGAGCGTGTGTGTGTGTGTGTGTGCGTATCTGTGTGTGTGTGTGTGTGTGTGTGTGTGTGTGTGTGTGTCTGTGTGTGTGTGTGTGTGTGTGTGAGTGTTCATGAGCGTGTGTGTGTGTGTGTGTGTGTGTGTGTGCGTATCTGTGTGTGTGTGTGTGTGTGTGTGTGTGTGTGTGTGTGTGTGCGTGAGTGTTCATGAGCGTGTGTGTGTTTTTCCCGGCCCAGCATGTTCCAGTCAGGAACACGGGACACAGAGCACAATGTAAGTGTGTAAATAAACAGATGAGTTCCTCAGATAGAGGAGACAGTTGAACTCTAGAGAGATCAATGAAGTTAAGTCCTCTTTTTGTCACCCTCCACTGGCTACCTGTTACTGCCCACTTCAGGTTCACAATCTCCACGCTGGCTCTCACAAACACACTCACCTTGATGTTGTCTCTCACACACACACTCACCTCGATGCTGGCTCTCACAAACACGCACTCACCTCAATGCTGGCTCTCACACACACACACTCAGCTCGACACTGGCTCTCACATACACACTCACCAGGGATCTTCTTGGCCCAGCTGATCATGAGGACCAGCTCTCTGTCGGCCAGGTTCGTCAGTGACATCATTATGCTGGCCTCTGTGTAGGGTTTCTTCAGCTTCTCCCTCAGATAGATCTGCGGAGGCTCTGCCTCCAGAATGCAGGACACCAGCTGTTCTGGGGTCAGTGTTGAACAGTGCCCGTTTGGCTTGTTGGAGGGTCGTGTGAGAGGGTGCGGCATGAGGAACCGACCGCGGGCTCCTCGCTGTAAGTGACCTCTGACCTCCATGATGCCTCTGGAGTTGTGGTGTGTCTGAGCCATTCGGCGATGTCGTGACACAGCCTGGTAATTGCAGCGTTCCCGTCTTACGCCTAATGGAAACAAAAGCAGTAATAAACAAATAAACAACAAAAGAAAGCCGCTGACTTTTCAGTTCATGAGTCTTATCCTGAAGTCTGATTTTACTCATATTAACCAAATGTCAGGTTAATGCTCAACCCACCCACTGCCTAACCCAGTGCCTCTCAGTCCGTTCGTCCTTGTCTACTATGAAGCTGAGAGAGTCAAATGCTGTCACTTCAGCGTGACACTGTATGGTTCAATTCACATTAAAAAGTCATATTATAAAGTTAAAAGAAGACAAAAAAATATGTTCTTGCCATTGCTAACACAGATCAGTAGCTCTGGGTGCATCTTCAGATTCTAGAATTTTCTTTCTTTTTTGTAAAGTTCTAGAACATGAAGATACTCACAAAGCATAAAAGTATGTTTGTGCTTTGGGAGTTGAAAAAGGCTACGTACCACACTTCATCATGCCCACTTCATAGCACTTACGTAGCCGACAGGCTTGGCAGCTCTTGCGGCGATTCTTGTCAATGGTACACTGGTTGGTAGCTGGGCAGATGTAGCCATTGTGTCCTTTCAGAAAAAGGACAGTTGTTCCATTCATTGTTTCAAAAAAGAAAAGAACAGAAAAGTAAAGAAAAGAAAAAGACAGCAAGAGTTAAATCAGACAGCCAATTACCACACAATCAGGATGTATTTTAAAAATGAGCATAAAACAATGAAAACAATCAAAGCTTCCTTCAAAGTTTCATTCATTCATTCATTCATAGCATGTAATGCACGTGCTATGAATAGCACTGCCGTGGTACTTTTACAATTAAGCATGTGAATAAATTCTTGAATCTTGAATGTAGTGTACATATGTGCCGACTCATTTTAAGATTATGAGACCACGTTCTCCATGACAACACAGCTAATCCCTGTGGTTATCTGTGGTTATCCTTAATACCTCATTGGGATAATATGACAACAGTATTCCTTTTCATTTTTGGTTTCCCCCACCCTGGAGGGTGGGTCAGTTTTTTTCTCCTCTTCAAATGTGGAAGTATGTGAAGTGAAATCAAATTCACACCAAAGGCTGTCAGAAAATCTCAGAGAACAGAGTGCTCTAGGGTTGTTTTTTTTTGGTTCTGCGCGTGCGTGCATGTTTGTGTGTGTGTATGTATGTATGTGTGACCAGGTACTAAAACAGATTAATTGCAGCTCTACTCATTAATAAAGAAGAGCCCCCCCCCCCCCCCCCCCCCCGCAAAAAAAATCTACACAGACTACACACACTTTGGCACATGCATAACCTCTGTGAATTCTGAATGATTTTCAAGACAAGAGATAAAACTATTTCGGTAGGCAGTGAATCAATTTTGGCAAAAAGATCTGATTTTGCAAAAAGTAGATCTGATTTAGTGAAATGATCAAGGTTGGAAGAGGTGGCCGTAATGTAATTTGGAACAGAGATTGGGGTTTTCCGTTACCTTGGATACTTCGCTTGAAGAAGGCCTTGCATCCCTCACACGACCACACGCCGTAGTGATAACCTGAAGCATAGTCATGGCACACCGCACAGAAGTGTGTGTCCTTCCTCCCCATAGCCTCTGAGGAGGAGGAGGAGGAGGAGGAGGAGTTCTGCCCCTCCTTACCCTCCTCCAACTTCTTTGCCATTACCTTAGTCTTCTGTCTCATTAGAGAACTAGGAGGGAGGAGAGGGAGAGAAAGAGTGAGAGAGAGAGAGAGAGAGAGAGAGAGAGAGACAAAGAGCATGAGAGAGAGAAAGAGGGAGAGGGAGAGGGGGAGAGAGAGAGAGAGTGAGGGAGAGAGGGAGAGGGAGTGTGAGGGAGAGGGGGAGAGAGAGAGAGAGAGAGAGAAAAAGACAAAGAGCATGAGAGAGAGAAAGAGGGAGAGGGAGAGGGGGAGAGAGAGAGAGTGTGTGAGGGAGAGAGGGAGAGGGAGTGTGAGGGAGAGGGAGAGAGAGAGAGAGAGAGAGAGAGAGAGAGAGAGTCAGAAACAAGTGATAAGTCAGGTAAACACAGAGGACAGGGCAAGCACATGGACAACAAGTACGACCCAGCTCCTGGTCCAAGGCGACCCAGCTCCTGGTCCAAGCGCCATCTCCCGCCTGGACTACTGCAACGTTCTACTGGCTGGCTTACCGACCTGCGCCATCAGGCCACTCCAGCTCGTGCAGAACGCCGCTGCACACCTGGTATTCAACCTCCCTAAGCACTCTCATGTCACTCCACTGCTTACTGCGCTCCACTGGCTTTCGGTAGCTGCCCACATCCAATTCAAGACACTGGAACTGGCCTACCAGGCAACAAGAGGCTCCACCCCATCATACCTTCAGTCCCTAATAACTCCGTATACCCCTACTAGAACCCTCCACTCTACGACCTCTGGTCAGCCGACGGTCCCCTCACTTCGGGAACCCGGCAGCCCCTCCTCCCGACCACGCCTCTTCTGTGCCATTGCCCCACGGTGGTGGAACGACCTCCCTCATACAGTTAGGACTGCAGAATCCCTCACCATCTTCCGCAGGAAACTGAAAACCCACCTCTTCAGAACCCACCTATCCCCCACTGCCTAACCTCCCCTTCCTTAAAAAAAAAAAAAAAAAAAAAAAAAGAAGAAACCTTGTCTTGTATCTATGTTCGTCAAAGTATTCCGGGGCGCAATACGAAGGAGTAAATTGACGCTCAGTCTTATTGCGATGTCTGCTTATGTGGTATTGGGAATCCGACTGATGCACTGATTGTAAGTCGCTTTGGCTAAAAGCGTTTGCCAAATGCTAAATTGTAAATTGTAAATTGTAAGTAGTGCCAGGACTGTTCATGTGTCATGTAACATAAAACACTCATTAACTATCACTTTTAATGTACCATAAAATTCTATTAGTGTCTGTGCAAAAGCCTGTTAGTGTCACATTATAATTTGTTCTCTTTTATTGTCCACTCATTTCCACGGATCACACACACAGGTTCACACACACACACACGCACACACATACACAAGTGCATGCACACACGCACACACACACACACACACACACACACACGTACACACATTAAAATCACAAGGCTCTGTGTGCGTGTGTGTGTGTTTCTGTGTGTTTTGTGTTTCTGTGTGTGTGCGTACCCATCCATCTCAGGACTATAAAAACTATTCCAAAGCTCATTTCATTTTACTGGCTAATCCTTGACCATTTTGTTAATAAATAATACTGAAAGGAGATATAACTGATCAGGGCCTGATTCTCTAACCATAATCTTTGATTGAAGTCTGATTCTCTAACTAGAACTTCTGTCCATTCTAGTTGCTACTGCCACCGTAACCCAGTGTGGAGATGCCTTAGAAAAACACATGGGAAAGGAAAGGGAGGGGCCCTCTAATGTATACCTGCCTTCCTCCATAACCAGGAACTGTTGCTTGAAATCTGTGTATATGTATGTACATAAGCTGCCTATGGCATCAAAATCTCTGTAATTAGCAAATACAAGCACTAATGCCTCTCTCTCTCTGTCTCCCTCCCTCCCTCTCTCTATACATTTTACTATCTTCTTCTCCGCCTGTCTGCCAGCCACCCTGGTTGCTTGTTAGACTGCCCCTAAACCACAAATACAAATACTCTATACAAATAAAACAGAGCTAAAGTGAACTGGATGTGTTAGAACACTCACCTGCCCTCACCCTGGGTGTGGTCTTCAGCCTCTGGCCAAGGGGGGAAGGTGGGGGGGTCAGGGTACACAAGTGGAGGAGGGCAATGCAGGGTGAGTGTAGGCATGCTCTGAGGGGCAGTCGGGGGCCAAAAGAGAGAGGGGCTTTTGGACATGGGTGGCTGGCTAAAATCCAACAAAGATGGATAGTAGAAGGACAAGCTGCCATGAGCGTACTCTTGAGTGTAGTCTTGGTTTCCATCAGCATACAGGGATGGTACACAGACGGCCTGGCTGTCCATAGAGCCCACCTCTTGAAACTGCAGCCCAGGGGAGTCAGGCTCAGCTTCTCTCCCAGAGGAGGAGCTCATCCTACAGGAGGAAACAGTGGACATAGACTGGGTTCAGGTCCTGGGTTAACAGTACTACTGCATCATTCAGAACAGCCCCAAGATAATTCTATGAGAAAGAGAGAGAAAGAGATGGACAGACAGGTAGAGAGAGAGATTCATCTGAGTGAACAGATCAGACAAACAGAAACACTGTGAGAAACTCAAACAGCAAATATCACTGCACACATCCTCAGATGAGTAGAGCTCAGACATCCAACAGAACATGTAGTCTAAACTGAACCAAAGGTGACTTAGTCCTGCTGTTCTCCATTTTCATGATTTCCTGCTTTTGGCAGGCATAAAGAGAAGATAAAACCGCTTTAATTTTACTTCATAGCCCCAGTGCTGGCAGAGATGCACTGATGATTCTTAATGCTAACATTCTCCCCTACTTTTTGGCATCTGATCACAAACGGACACTCCTACTCTTTCTTTCAACGCAGAGTTATGGGGAGAAAGGAAAGAGAAAAAATGCCATGCCAATGACTTGACAGTGACTGACATTAAAATTCCACATCTCTTATTTCGTACAAGTGTTTTTGTCAAAAGGAGCAGGTTATCGAGTCCTTGAAAAAGCTGGTGACTGAGGTTACACTGGTCTCTTCTGTAGCTGCATGAATCCCGTAACTCATTAGGAGATGACTGCGGTTTGCCAATTGACTCTGGATGCATAAAACCAAAAGGCCTGCTTCACGCTTCTTCCAGCGTTTTGACTTCCTGCGTTAGATGATCTCAAGTCATTTTGAATATAGTCTGTCAGACTCTCAGAAACATACAATTAGGAGAATTTTCATTACTCCTAAAAGAGGAGTTCCAAGAGTGCAGAAGTTTCAGGGGCCTAGGCCAAAAGAGAACAAAGGCCACTTCTCAGTGACTTGTGGTGTGTGGTAAGGTCTAGCTCATATAGTGTTGCTTGGATGAAAGAAAGTGATTCCGAGTGATTCGGCCGATGATTGGTTTAAAATCAAGAACCAAGAAATCAGGGTTTCTCCCTTCAGGTGTGATATGGAGAGCCAGAATGCCTAAACTGTTGAGTATTTTCTCTCCCTTCGCACCCGTGCCAATGGGGGAAATTTCTGTTTTATGTTCATTACAATTTAATAACGGACATAGATATAACGTATATATAACATACATATACCATATATAGGCATGTGACACTACAGAGAGCAGAGATATGAACAGAGTCACCAGTGTAACGATGGAGGTTTGCTCCATGGTCATACATAATTATATCTTACACCAGTAAATAATATAAATAAATGCAAATGGCAACTAACAGGTTTCAAGCAAAACAAACCAGTTAAGAGACAGAGAATGAAGAACCTCTAATAGGACCCTTCACTGGATGGTACTCACTAACTCACTTTTTGATGAAAGTATGATAAGTAGTACATAATGAAGGGTTTTCAAAAAAAAAACTGAGAAAGGCAGAAAGCCAAACAACAGCTGCCAATATAGGTCTCCGAGGCTAACATAATCCTCATAAATTAATGCATCTATTAATGAAAGCTGCACAACTCTACATTAAAGATATATCTTTCAAAGTATTTCACCATTTCAAACACTATAGCTTCCCCTAATGACCAGATAATCCTCTATATAAAATGGTTTTATGAAACTGTATGGTCAGAATACTAATAAAGTTCAGTTGGTCATGATTCACCCTGACTGTGGCAATGTTTTTACACTTTATAACTACCAAGCTAACATTCCGTGGCACTGTAAGATCCACGTTCTCTTTTTCAAAGCAAAACAAACAACAAAACAAGGCAAGTACACAAAAATTATACGATGATACCTCAAGCTGACCCATGGGAGAAATTCAGTCAATTCAGTTTCCATAATTACATACTGTTCGAACAGTGCATGGGTTTAATTCTTGCCAAACTGTCCTGAGATTTATCCCCTTTTATTAAGGTTGCACAAACCATTTCAAAGTGACTTATGTTTTCTTGTGAAGATGAACTCAGAAATAGACACTTAAAATTCACCCTGTGAGGTAATGTGTATGATAATCTGAGATTTTGTGACAGGCTCCACTTGTTTTATTGCAATTCAACTGTGATATTATGATGAATCACAATGTTTTGAATCACGATGTCGGTAATGTGATATTCATCGCATCGCTAGGTATTTGTCAATACCCACTCCCAGTACATATACTCACTAGTTTCAAACTGAGCTTAAGTGTCACCATATGACACTTAATCTCACATGTTCAGTGCACTGAGTGACAGAGTCTGAGAGAGTTTAGGGCATATTTTTATCTGGACTTGGAGCCAAAATGTCCCTTATGTAACAGTGCACATGCTCTGGATAAATGACCTGTGGGTATTTCAGTTAGCGCCAGGATCAATAAGATAACAGTCCATGGCAGGGCAGAGGGGCTTGGCATTGTCCAGCATTTGAGCCCAAAGCACAACCTCAGAGAAAACAGGTTTTAATACCAAACAGCGGCAAAGTCAGAACATCAGACAATCGAAATTCCTCTACTAGTGCCTTTTTGTAAGACTTGTTGTTGCCAATATTAAGAGGGTATTTATTTTATAGAATTCGAAAGAAATAAAATATATTTAATTATATATTATATTATATAATTATATATTTTATATATTTGGTCCATAACTTTCTTTTTCCTCAAAAAAGCAAACACTTCAACTTGTACATAAAGTAGCATAAGAGAATAAGAGCTATAGTTTAAGGAGCTCAACAAATTATAATTCCAGTACACTAAACTGCACAATTTTACAAAACACAGCCAGTAGTTTCCACTCAACACAGCCAAACACATATAAACCATTCCATTTAGTCCCCACCTCACACACAGATGATCATGCCAACACACGAAAATGTTCACAAATAATACAACAGCAAGTTTAATGCTCTCTTTCAAAATGCTCATCACATTTTACTAGTTTAAACCATGCCCAGCCACACTGTCAACACTTTGAAACCTTAGGTTTTCCAGCACAGCAATAACCGTTTGTCACATTGTTTGTGTTCTTACAGAGATTTTTAGCGATCCGAATGAATGTGTTCCGACTGAGGACTCCGAATTGACTGTTTATATAGTACAATACATGTACTGTATAACTGATCTGAAACTGTATTAATCCGAAAATAATATGCGCATGCGAATAGCGGCTTTCAGCGGCAACGTCACCAGAACAGAACGCCTGACCTTTTTAAAGAAATCTTAGTTGGATTACCACCACTCTCCACCCGCCCCATGATGAAAGATCTCTGGATGAAGGTACACAAAAAAGATACACAGAAATCTTTTTCCCATCACACCATGCATCGACTTCCAATTGCTTTAAAGTTCTCATCGTAAAATTCGTTTTGTCAATAGACCACATATTTGCAACTTTCAATTTACTGCAGCACAACCCCCAAGAACATAGGCAGAAAGTACAAAAAGATCTCGATTGTGGAAGTAGTCGGACTCAAGTGTTTACATGCCTATTAATGGCTAATTCCCTACTATTGAACGGATTATCATAAATATGCACCACCTCTTTCGATCGGATAGAAATTTCATTCGGATCGAACGCAATCGGATTTCCCTATTCTGATTTAGGTGTTTATGAAAGTGTTTTTATTCAACGCGGATTATTAACGGAGTATTTGACTGTAAACGTAGCTGTAACCACTTACATAAAAGTTTAATAAGAACCATTTCCAATAATTTCACAGATAGCAGAGACAGATACCATGAAGTGTCAGTGAATTTGTCTGTGATGAATGAATAATTAACTGCCAGAGCTCATGTATGTCAGGTGAAAATGAGACGAAAGGCAGATAACAAACCCACTCTGACTTTGACCTTTCAGATCTGTTTCTTATTCGAAAATGTCTCCATATTCAAATACTGGGAACATTTAATTTGTTAATTTACTTTTTAAAGAGGCAACTGTAATAAAAACAAAGTTTATTAAATCCACGCTTGCATGTTCTCCCCATGTTTTCATGGGTTTCCTCCCACCATCAAAGACACATATACTAGGATTAATACTCCTGTCAGTGACCTTGACTAAGGCAGTAGTCTGCAGCTGCCCACTGCTCCTAGCTCCTAGTGTGTGTTTGCTCACTGCCCTAGTGTGTGTGTGTGTGTGTGTGTGTGTGTGCTCACTGGTGTACAGGATGGGTTAAAGGCTGTATTTCACTGCTCACTGTTCTGGTGTGTGCTTGACCAGTAAAGTACTGCTTCTTCTTCTTAAAAAAAAAGGAAGGCACTATCACTGATGAAAGTCTAAAACAGACCATTGTCTGTAAAGTTACTCATACCCTAACATACTCTGTTCTGACAATTAACACCTGTAAACATATGCTGGGTGTCCCTCAATGAACACTGGCAATTCCAGACTTCCACACTCAGTAAACCCACTTCTGTCTCTGCTAGAATAGACTGTCCCTCAATGAACACTGGTATTACAGACTTCCACACTGAGTAAACCCACTTCTGTCTCTGTTAGAATAGACTGTCCCTCAATGAACACTGGTATTACAGACTTCCACACGGAGTAAACCCACTTCTGTCTCTGTTAGAATAGACTGTCCCTCAATGAACACTGGTATTACAGACTTCCACACTCAGTAAACCCACTTCTGTCTCTGCTAGAATAGACTGTCTACAGTGGCCTGACCTGCAGCCTAAACATGGACTTGACTTGTGTGTGTTTGTGGAAGGGAGGAGAAAGAACAGAGATGTGACAAAAACTGCGACCGTGTAGGTAAGCCTGACCGGTCAAAGCTGCTCAAAGATCTGTCTGTGGGGGTGGGGTCAGTAGTCTTTGGACACCTAGAGAACTGTCTGATCTGGCTGGTCTCCACAATAAACGGTGTGAAGGCAAAGGTCAAAGGGCACATTGCCAAGTATGTTTATTAGACAGCACCTGGAACACAGTGTTCTAATCCTGTCTTTATGCACAACACTCAAAGTAACCATATCACACCACACACACACACACACACACACACACACACACACACACACCCCATGAGTGGAATTTAAATGATCTGTCTTGTTATTATGTAGCACTTATGCATTTCACTCCATAATCCTGCGTCTCTATGGTAGTGTCAGATTTCCCTCAGTGTTTTTGTCTGTTCATTTACTGTGTTGCTTTTCTTTATTGTTCCTCATATCACATTTTCAGTTGCTTCATTTGTCTTTCAGATCGCTTCAAAATGAAATCAAAAAGCAGAAATTTGTTTGTAATTTTTTTTATAAATAGCTTGTGTTAAGCTTTGTGTAATTACTTTTGCAATAATTATCAGCACTTAACAGATGTATATGTGAGCTTAATATAAACTCTGTTAAAATCCATATGCGATGTAAAGGGGAAGTTATTTTAAGGCAGAAAAAATTCTAAAATGCTTGTAAATGCTTCTAAAGTCCTTTTCCTGGACTCCACACTAATATTAAAAACTCAAAAATGCAGAGGAGTCGATCCATGGACACATGACAAGTGGATGTCTGGAGAGAAATGAAGTGTCTGATTTAGAGACACTGTATTTTATTCTGTTCCACATGCTTCATATTAAAGTCTAAATCACTGTTCATTTCAAACAAAAAGCATTTATGGTGAATCACGCACCAGTTTATGGAAACATTAACCTCTACATGACAACCCAAAAGAACATATCCTGGAAATATAACTCCTTTCTGTTATCAGCTTTGTGAGTCAACATGGTTTTAACTTTCACAGTATAATAAAGATAATAATATTTCTTCTGTATCAGCTGAAACTTGATGCTCCTAAAACAACATCATGGACCATATAACCTCATACATCTCTGGGTAACATTATGGGTCATATAACCTCATACATCTCTGGGTAACATTATGGATCATATAACCTCATACATCTCTGGGTAACATTATGGGTCATATAACCTCATACATCTCTGGGTAACATTATGGGTCATATAACCTCATACATCTCTGGGTAACATTATGGGTCATATAACCTCATACATCTCTGGGTAACATTATGGGTCATATAACCTCATACATCTCTGGGTAACATTATGGATCATATAACCTCATACATCTCTGGGTAACATTATGGGTCATATAACCTCATACATCTCTGGGTAACATTATGGGTCATGTAACCTCATACATCTCTGGGTAACATTATGGGTCATATAACCTCATACATCTCTGGGTAACATTATGGGTCATATAACCTCATACATCTCTGGGTAACATTATGGGTCATATAACCTCATACATCTCTGGGTAACATTATGGGTCATGTAACCTCATACATCTCTGGGTAACATTATGGGTCATATAACCTCATACATCTCTGGGTAACATTATGGGTCATATAACCTCATACATCTCTGGACAAAACAAACCTACATCAGAACAGAGGCAGGACAAGGAGTTCAGGTGCCTGAGTGTTTGTTTTTTTTTCCCCCACCTCAGCTGGCACACCTCATCACTAAGAACTGACATTCTCTGACAAAGTTCTAATTTGTTTAATTGACTGGTTTCCTAGGACATGTCTCTTTTTATCCACACTCTATCTTCCACCTAGTTAATATGCTTACAGCTACTCTTAATGTTATCACAAACACACAGGCTGTATCAGCAGTAACAAACTACTTTGATACTAACAAACTTTACCAGCCTGATAAGATATAAAACTTTATCTTACAATACTGCTTACATACTTACATACTGCTGATGGCTTTTAATCTTAGTTTCCCACAATGATGTAAAAAAGTTAGGAGTTAAATCGAGCTCAGCTACAGCCTTCCTCCAGTGGACTCTAGACAAACATATCGCTAAGCACAACCATAAACACAGATTCATACTGCCACTGCAGAACACAGAACAGTGTTTTCGGCATGTCAGTCAGAAAATCTGAACACCTGAGATGGAATTTGATAAAAAAAAAATATTTTGTTCATTTTGTTCTTAAAATAGAAAAATTTATGAAATCGTTACTGGCAGAAAATAGATGATGAATATTCCAGATAAAATAGGACTGGCAATGGTGCTGACATCATGGATCCTCTAAAATTTAGGGAACTATATGCGAAATATATATAATCATATTTAATAGCTGTAAGCCACTTTACAATCGCCTACAAATAATCTGGGAACAACATCTGAGAGGAACGGGCAGGAAGTTGCAAAAGGCCTTATCTCTAATGTATGTAAATCTATTCAATTGCAGGAGCTCAGCTTTCAAAGTTGTTTAACAGACTATAATCGCTCTTTTGGGAGACTGTATTGTGGCTTCCAGTCCTGTCCTGTCTCACTGTAAACATTAAGCCAAAGGATTCTTAACCTCAATTCAGGAGACAATTACCAAACAAAAAATGAGAAACAAGTCTCATATGAATCTCATATGAGTCTAACATCATCAAGTCTTAAAACAATCAGAGCCATGGCAACGTGGACCAGTGGAGGATGGGAGTCTACCTTAAACTCACTCCCTGGAATTCAGAAGGCAGAAGAAAATCTGAGGCCTAGACTTCAAGTTGTTAAAACATTGCTGTATTCTAAGAACTCTACATGTTCAAATCTGCCATCATAGGTCCACAGACTTGGGTACAGGCAGGTTAAGTTGTGGAAACAACAAAAATCTTTATTGTATAAAAAACACCTGCACACACACACACACACACACACACACAATTGGTATGCCTCATGTAAGAAGGTGGAAGCATGTGCAGAACAGACCTATGTCCTATAGACCTATGATGTTATGGGACTGTTTTCCATCTGATAGAACAGTGACAGTCCAGACTAGAGTCAGTGTCAGTGGATTCACATCAGTGCTCTCCAGCATGTACCCAGAGTTCTCAGCAACGCACCTGGTAACCTCACTGGCAGGAGGATGAAACCTCACCAGGAATGAAGCCCTGGGCAGAAAATAGTCGTCCTAAGGATACTGTTATGACCGTTGGCTAATCTGAAACCTTAGTCATCAGTCTCTAGATTTGAATCTAGTCTAAAACGCATGCAGAAGATTGTTTTCAAGCACAGACCAAGGAATTTGCTCTAAAAGACTGTGATGTCATCTCCGTTAGGACATGGCTCAGTATCGTTACCAGTGTGAAAAGAAGCAGTGATAAAAGACCTTAAAATAAAGAAACACTTTAATACACTTTGATATTTTGGAATTACATGAGTAACTACTGCTAGTTTTAATTTACATGAACGTTTCAAACAAAAAGCATTTAGCATATCAAAATATTGTTTGAGAATTGACACAAGTAACCCATTGCTTGCACTAATTATTTTACGGTCTTTTTTTCTCAATCTCTATCAAGGACATGAATTATTCTGAAGTCAGTAAAAATAGACCTTAATAAGCTTGCTGACAGTGATTGTTACCAAACACTCACAACTCACAGATGTTAATGTTGGGTCATTCACAAAACGCAAACGCTTACTTTCTGCAACTGACGGTGAATATGGACCGGAGGAAGTAATGTTTTAATGTTCTTGTTTGTGGCAGATATGTTTGCATGAGAGTTGTCTCATGATTCTGTAAAACATAATGACCACAATGATGGGCCCAACATTCACACTCACAGGGGAGAAAAGACCAGGGACAGGGCTCAGTATTTATAATGTGTGTATGTATGTAAGACAACCAGTGTAATTAACAGTAGCATCACTATTACAATTTAGCGGCATTAGTAAGGGGAGGGAGAGAGAGAGACCTTACACATCTCAAATTTACTGTGTTACATTAAGAGAGAAAGTAGAAAATGACGGGAAGAGAGAAGAGTGACATAGAAGACTTAAGGAGAAAGCCCTAAGGGCAGATGTGAGAGAGAGAGAATGCTGATAAACTATGAGGGAAATTAAGTGAACTGGCAGATAATTGAGTTACCTCTCAACTGAGCTAGCCCTCCTGACTGCAGAATTAGCCCACCTCAGTGGGAGTGTGTGTGCGTGTGTGCGCATGTGTGTTTGTGTAGGTTTGGGAGCTCACATTATACATCTGTACACATTTACAGCATACTCCATTTCATGTCAGTTCACGCAGTTGTGCAGATCCTGACAAAGAAGAACAATTAATTGTTTATATAAAAATCCTTGTTTTGCCATAATCAAAATTAAATGTTACACCACACTAAATTCAGTTATACCTTCTGACGAGACATATTATACATATTTTTTGAAGACCTTACATAAATTTTACTGACAATTTAAACTCAGTATTATATTAAGTTTCTTCAGTTAGCCTTTTCATGATGAATTAATATTTGCCGATGTCCTTACAAAGTAAAGAAAAAGAAGTGCAGCACAGCTGTCGTTTATATAAAATTTCTCTGTTGAACTGGGATACTATTTATCTAGCTTGACATTTCATGAGCACAGTCAAGCTTTGTGTGCCCTGACGATGGTCCTTTTCAACGTTTTAATAATGATTTATTGTGCTGATGTTTTTAATAATGTAATGACCAACTGTGTTCACATATTGTAAATACAACAAAAAACTGAACATACCTCTCTTATTAATTTATAGCTAAAGCCTGTCACTAAATGTAATCTATAATGCATTAAAAACATGACAGACCAAACATGTCTACCATGCCATTCATATCCTGTCCAAATCAATCGACAAAGACAGACTTCAGAGAAGATTATTTACAGCACTAGTTAATATCAAAGTAATACTTAATTCATCAGTATCCTTCATTTACATTTTTACTAGTCTACTACTTAAGCATTTTTCTGTTAATTCTGCTGATCATTAAAAGGGCCTGAACGCTGTGTTTTGTCATCATCACTGACTTGCACTGAAACAGGGGGGAAAAATGAATGAGAGGTTTGCATACACTCCATTAAAAGACAAGTCAAAGAAAAGAGGCATGTGAGTGTCTTTGACATTCTCAGTGAGCATATGACTGTGCTGTAGGCATGTGCAGGCACTGCAGTGCGGAGAGTATCCGATGAGAGGGAGTAAGGTCGTGTGGTGACTTTCCAGGACTTTCTGATTCATGTGTTCAACTAAAGTGCTGCAGCAGAACTCTGTGTGTACTCGCAGACAGAGCATGTGTGTTTTTGTGTCTTCCAACTGGTCTTCTTACAACCACTGAAATAACAAAGCTGTACTGATGTTCAGGATGTGGTAAAGAAGCTCAGTAAGCCCACCCATCCAGTCCTGCATGTCATACCTAAACAAACACATGCCAAATAACAATGATATTGTCATGTGGCACAACAAACACAAGCAAGCCATGGTGTTCACTGCACGGTCTTCAGCTGTGGTCACACAAACTTAACACAGTAACACACAGAAAAAAGAAAGACATCAAGGAAAAGTGTGAAACATGGATGACAGAAACTGACAAAGATGATGTTTACACAGAGGACAACTCTGCGGCAGTATATAAAGAAAAACTGTGCATGAAATAAAAAGAGCAGGTTGAACAGATCTGAATACTTACATGAGAGGAAGAGGCAAGAAAAGTTGGTTGACACAAAGCATAACACAAAGACTCAAACAGAGAGAGACTTAAAGAACACAGAGAAAACAGATAGTGTGGAAAAAGGAGAGTAGTGCCATAATAAACTAGTGGAGGTGTCACAAACGAGGTAAGGGACAGAGGACAGGGAGAAAAAAGAGGGTAAGAAGAGAACAGAGGGAACAGCCATGCTAAGGCTATAGACAGACCATGAAGAGAGCAACATAACTGATCTGGCAGGCAGGTAGTATTCACCTTGGCCTGTACCTGTGTTAGGCAATAATGCTCTGATGCAACTTTATGCAAATTATGTCTATTATTAAATTATATTTAAATATATCAACATGCAACATTAGCATATTAACACTTAATCTAAAAGACTTGTCTGCGTGTGTGTGTATGTGCGTGTGTACACTTGTAGAGCTATCCTTGTGAAGACCATTTTGAGTTTTAGAGCTTGGGAGTGAGGACATTTTGGCTGGTTCTCACTTCTTCAAAGGGCTGTTTGAGGGTTAAGACTTGGTTTTAGGGTTCAGGTTAGGTATTTAATGGTGATGGTTAAGGTTAGGGTAAGGGGCTACGTAACGCATTGTGTCAATGAATGTCCTCACAAAGACAGAAGTGTGTGTGTGTGTGTGTTATGAGGACTGCATGTCTTTTACAGTTTAATGAATAACTGACAATTCTGAACACAATTTTAAACATTTACATTTTTTCACAATTGTTTACACACTAAAATTGGAACATGAAATACAGTCACTGAAACCTGAAACTCGTGTACCAAACCCCTAAACCAAGTCTGAAAATTACAAACACAATTTCTGCTTTACATTCAGTTCTCACTTTTTGCAAAACACTACACACAGTTCACTACATTAGGCACAACATACAAAATTAAAATCTCTTGTGTTCCTTCAGAAAGCAATGGCAATCGAAATGCCAAGGTTTATTTACCAATTGGCAACACCCACTCCTCACAGGTGTAAACACTAGTTGCCTAATTGTTCACTTAGAAATCAGAGCTTTAGCACTATAAATGACAGCTCATCTATGATAGCACATAGATGAGCTTTCCTGTTTTGGGGGAAAATGGAGGTCAATGGTGAAGCAAGAGCTAGAGGTCAAGCAGTGAGAGTAAGAGGAGGATGAGGATAAGGAAGGACAGTTGTCTCAGATGAGATCAAGGCCACACTGGCTGACCATGTGCTTGACCATGTCACTCGTACATTCAGAAACAAGAACCGGTAAGTTACCTACTATCTACACCATGCTACTACTCTTTATGTATACTGTAGTATACTGCAGTCTAGGGCCTGACGGATACAGGATTTTTAAGACCAATACCGATTTCGATATTTGAGGATTTTAAAAACCAATAATGATATATCGGCCGATATTCTTTCCCCCCCCCAGAAACCTATAACATAAACAAAGATTTACCCAAACATTTGTTATATGTAGTTATTTAAGAGTCCTCAGCGACCAAAATAATGAGACATAATGCAGTTTAAACATAAACTTGATTTGTTGCCATAAATAGTACTTTGAACAAAGGTACAACAAAATATATTAAAGTTTTGATGAATAAAAATCAAATGTATAAAAATACCCAAAAGTACAGAAAAAAAAAAAAAAAAAAAAAAATATATATATATATATATATATATATATATATATATATATATATGTATTTTTTTTTTTTTACTTTTAATTCTATTCAATGCAAACTACGAGAAACCAATTTTCAACCACCATCCGGCGGCATCTAAACATGCCATCTTAGACTATGCAGTAAACTGCTAGTGACCTAGAGTAAATGCTGCTGTTGAATGCATCTACTACTCTACTACTACAACACTGTCTGCAACGAGGGATTTCACGCTACACCCTTGAAAGAGAAGCTAGTTAACTTTGTTTGGCTACCAAGCCATGTTAGATACTTGTTCAGCTCACATTTATTTACGTGTCCCCTCTGGTTTAATAATTTCCAGTGCACCAACAGACATACGAGTCGCAGATATTACTGCAGTCCAACATATCAGTAGGCCCATGTTACTCAGTGATTGTTGGCCAATATTACAGTAATGTCATTTCATACTGAAAAAAAAAGAAATTATTTTAGCTTACTGTAACAAATCATATAATATTTTTGGATCTTCTGCAGAACTAAGAGACAACCAGTCAATGGTGGAAGACACCGGCTGTTCACACCAGAAAAGGACAACGCTATTGTGAACATGGTGGTGGCAAACAATACCATTAGACTATGAGAAATCCAGAACTAGATAATTGCAGACAACACAATATTCAATAACATTCACCCAGTGGGCTTCTCTACACTGGACCATATATTACTGTGCAACCAAATCCGGCTGAAAAAGGTCTACAGGGTGCCATTTGAGCAAAACTCAGAGAAGGTTAAAGAACAGCGCTATGAATATGTGCAAGTAAGTACTGCACTGTGAATTTACTATCCTATCAGCAGTGTATAAACACATTACAGTGTATAAACACCAGTGTATTGTGCTTCACTATATTGACTGCTCTAGGTCTGTTTCTCATCGTCTTGTCTTTTTCAGAGAGTCTTGGAGCTGGATGCCGCTACAATTCAGCACGCTTATATTCTTACTGATGAGGCTGGCTTTAACCTAGCCAAAAGAAGGGGACAGGGACGGAACATTATTGGCCACTGCCATTGTGAATGTCCCTGAACAGCATGGAGGGAATAACACCATGTGCGCAGCCATTAGCCAGCAAGGCGTCCTCCATCACCGTGCCAACCTTGGTCCATGCAACACCGCCCATCTCATCATATTCCTGGACACGTCCTCATTCCAGCTGAGCAGAGGGGTGGACCAGAGCAGTCCAGGTATGTTGTCATCTGGGACAACATGAGTTTCCACCAGGCTGCTCTGGTCCACAACTGGTTCATTGACCACCCACAGTTCGTTATCCTATACCTCCCACCATATTCCCCATTCCTAAACCCAACTGAAGAGGGTTTTTTTTTCAGCATGGCGTTGGAAGGTGTATGGCTGCCATCCCTTCGCATGCATGCCTCTTCTCCAGGAAATGAGGGATGCATGTGGTGAAGTTGCTGTGGGGGCTTTCGGCTGCTGGATCTGTCACTCCAGAAGATTCTTTCCCCATTGTTTAGCCAGAGAGAACATGGCATGTGATGTAGATGAGGAGGCAGGATGCAGCCTCATTTCTGTTTTCTTACATTTTGCATTTGTTTTTGTCTTTATGTTTAGAGTTTTGAAAAAAATAAGACTTTTTTTAATACAGAAAATCCTTTATCTTACTGATGTTTTTCCTGGTTTTCTCCTGTTGGGTATGTCAAGTGTTACATACAAAACATGAGTGTTCCAAAATACTGCATTTGGGGAAAAAAATTAAGGGTTTTGTTACTGTATTGCATTTGTGTGTGTTTGAGTAGATATACATTACTGTAACAATCTTCTACAACCAGCTACAGTGTAACACTGAAAATGCAGAAAGCATACACTTACTGATAAGATTTTCACAGTGTTGAGCACATCAGTGTGTTGTTGGTTGGTAAAAAGGTCTACAAATGTCTAGCAATTGCAAAAATTTGAAGAGTTTTGCGTTGAGTTCTGAGAAAATGAGCCAAAGACTCAGAAAATGTGTGTAAACAATTGTGAAGCTGTAAACATACACCTGCTACTGTTAAAACAGAATGTGCCCAAATGTTTCTTGACTGTAGTTTTGGTTAGGGTGTGAGCTAGAGTTAGATGCAACTTGAGTTACAATAGCATAGGAATCAATGGAAAGTCCCCTCTAGTACAGCAAGATAAATGTGAGTCTCTCTCTCTCCCTCTCTGTTTTGGTTACACAGTGTACTGTGTACTGGTTTCAGGATAGCGGACCTGGTGAGACGATTGGAGAGGAAAGGGTTGACCTTGGACATTATTAGGGATTCACCAAGATGAATGCTTTTCATAGATAATAGCACGTGGAGAAAAAAACCCTTCCAACTTTTATTTTTCCCCAATGTAGGGTATTCTTCTCAATATCAGCTCATAAACACACACACAATCTCTCGCTCTCAAAAAGCATTACATAATTTGTCCTCATCAGTTTCTCTATCCAGACTTCTTTCTTCAGCATTCTAAAAGATATTAGAAGTTTCTGTGAGGTATTCCACAATAAGGAAAAAAGGTATTCAACGCTTTTTCATTGCCATATCATGCCCTCCCATCCTCCACATACAAATCACAATAACCTATGCAACGTTAATATTTACATGTCAATACCTTGTATTTTTCTCAGTTTTCATAGTTCATTTAAAATTAACGACTGATATCACTTCTTACTCTGTACCTAACCGTGCTCAGCTATTTCTCTTCTTTTTTTTTTTTTTTACTGGTGTTTGATTTATCGACCTCTGTCCATAAGGGAAAGGCGACGAATTTTGATTTATCACAAAAATGTCGCAGAGGTTCCAAATATGAATATTTAGTCTGTTACATTTCAGTAAATACTAGTAGAACATCGGTATGATAGTTTGGATGTTGTAGGCAGCTGGAAAACGTAAAGTAAAGTAGAACCGAGAGCGGAAAAAAAACTGTCCATCAGAATAACATTTTAAGAGTTTCCCCTCTTTTTAACCAGTCAGCTACTTGTCCTAATGTTTTACTGCCTTCTTGGGGAAAATGAACAACTTCAAGTCAACAGATTCAATAACCAAGGGCCAAAACAATGATACAAGTAAAATAGGGAACGGCTCCCATACTCAATATTTAGTGCTTTTGTTCTTATTCCTAGGACTAACGTTACATAAGTCATATTTTGGCATATGCGCGGGACAAGAACGGCCCAAGAGTTCCGTACTGAGAAAATGAAAATAATCACTAGTCTGAGGAATTTAGTCTGCTGGAGTGAGAGTTCTGTCCAAAGTATGAACCTAGCTTTAACTTACCTGTAAAAAGGAGCAGCTGTCAGCTTGCCTGATCAGTGGTTGGTCTTTCTATTATTCACTCTGAGGTTGAGCGGAGTGTCCTGCAGCACTGTTCTCTCGCTTTAACCGCTCACTTGCTTTCAAAGTATGGAGCAGCACAAAATGACGTCCCCAAAGTACGGACTATGTTACTTGTCTGTTGACATGCAGGGATAGGCTTACAAGGGGGTGAACAGTGGTGCTTCACTCACTACACCCCGCCTTTCACGTCACGCAGATACAGAAAAGACCGAGTCGATCCAACCTACAGTTGTTAAAGAATGATTTACAGAAAGTCTCAGGCATTGTCAACGGAAAGCCATCAACGTCACAGGTCACACCTACCAAACCCTGACAGTATCCAATGGAAGATGGCACTGCAATTCAGAGTGAAGCCAATCCGTGCCGTTCACTTCATCAAGTGCAATGTAATTTCAGTTCTGGAGAGCTTAGTCGAATCAGAACATTGATACTTACAATGCAATGTTAATCACAGAGAGAGCACAACTCTGCTACAGAGTAAAATTTAATCAATTAATTAATAATTCTGAGTTAATAACATACTGAAGTACTCCATGGGATTCCAGCTCATGTATGTTCAGTCAGGAGAAACAGGAAAGTATTATGTATGAGAAAAGAACTCTTTTAAGAGGTATGTCACACATTTCTCACCGTTTCAGAGAATCATGGATGGTAATGGCAATGGTAATTGGTAATTTTATATATATATATATATATATATATATATATATATATATCACATTTCGTACACAAAGTTATTCAAAGTGCTTTACATAAAAATGAATAAAAAAGAACAGAGCATGGAAAAATAAAAAGATTAAGTAAACATTATAAAATGCAAAAGAAGAAATAAAAACAATAAAATAAATGAAAAGAAGCAATTGACAGCAATTAAATACATAAGAAAAATAAAAACAGTAAAATCTATAAAAAAGAGTAATTAGCAGCAATTAAAAGCGGAGGTGAACATAAAAGTCTTTAGCCTGTTTTTAAAAGTGGCCACAGTTAGGGCACGTCTAAGGTCTTCCGGAAGTTTGTTCCAGCTATGTGTAGCATAATAAGTGAATGTGGCTTCACCTTGTTTTGTTTTAATCCTAGGAACAGTTAGCAGACTGGTCCCTGAGGTCTGGAGGGTTCATAGTGTGGAAGCAAGTCAAAGATATACTAAGGATCTGCCTCCATGTAGCACTCTAGTTCATATTTCAAAGAAACAGTCTGATGTAGTCCCTGAAGTATTTGGGTTTTGAGTAAAAACTCCAATAAGGCTCTACAAACCAAGTCTAATAACAAGTCTGTTTCAATTTGAAAAGAAAAAAAAAAAGTAAATCAAGCACAAGGGGCTGTGGTGTAACATGTCTTAAAAAACAAGTTTTTAACAGCATTTTGATGTATTAGGTGCTTATGCATATTACGTGTGTATCCAGGGAGGGTTGTTGAGTATGAGTTGGAGAAAATAAATAAGACAGTATGTACTGTCACTCAGCAAGATGCATCTGTCTGACCTCTGTCAAGTCATAACGCAACATGGTGCCATAGGTGTTGGAAATTCAACAGTGAGCATTTTTATATATCTTAAAGTTTATGCTGAGGAGGTATTGGTATTTTTACTGAGAGTAATAACCAAAGTCAAACTGACAAATGCAAGATCAGCTAGCAGGCCACTCATAGCTCAGCATCAACACAGGGAAGAATCATTTACAAAACAATGATTTTTGCATTTCATTGTAGTATACCATATATGTAGTATATTTTCAGCTTTGGTGGCCACCCTATAATTGCCTTTGAACCCTTGTACCCTTGGCCACCCAAAAAAAAAAAAAAAAAACGCCCTTGCAGAGGAGTGGCCAAAATGAGTAACAATATCTGAATTTCAAGCAGCTTAACGCTCAGAATGTCAGGCTGAAGAAAAATGAGGCCAGTACACTGATTTACAGTATGAGTGAAGAGACAGAGAATATGCTAACTTCATTCCAGCTATTGACAGATGAGTTAAGTGAGCACAAAGCTGTTAAAGCTAAGCTGGATACATACTTTGTATCGCAGAGACGTGCTATATTTGAAAGAGCTAAATTCAACAACAACAAAAGAAAAAGCAAGAAATGGGTGGGACTGTAGATAGTTTTATTACAACAATTTATTGTGTTTCTGAAGACTATGGTTATGGTGATCTACACAGTGAAATAATAGAAATGATTTGGTAGAAATGATAGGTGGGGGGACTGTGAGATAAAAGACTGTCTGAGCTGTTGGAAACTAATCTCAAGCTTATACTCAAAAAAGCAAGGGTGAGCTGGTTAAAAAGCAGGAGGAAATGCTCAAGAACAATTTCAGAGGAGACAGTGCATGATCAAACATCAGACATCTCAAGTCTCCCAGAAGTTCCAGGAGTCTCCTGGAAATCAGCATCACCTCCCTAACTCCCACATGTGATCCGTAATCTCCCAGTTCATTGTGAAAAGCAGTGTGCCACTCTAGCCCGGTACTGTGATGAAGACTTAGCTGGATCACAGCTGAATCACCTCAGCACTGCGAAATAAAGGTCTGGAATGATCTAACTGCACTGGATTTCACAGTAACAACCGCAATGTGGTGATTGGTAAAAATAGCTCTTTGCTACCTAGAGTGAAAGCACAAGTTCCTGTGATAGCCAGGCCCCTGTGACAGCCAATTTTGCAAAGGTACATGGGGAGAAGCCTCCGGTGGAGGCCCCCCAGGCATGGCTGGCTGCTTGTTGAGGCAGTGCTGGGTAAACATCTCTTCTCTGTTCCCCAGACTGGTGAGCCACCACGTACCAACCATGTTGCCCACTCCTTCCCTGAGCTGGTCCTGACCCAGGGCCCTGGATCATTCCTGCACCCTGCATGTTTTGCCCGCTTACTCACACCCCCCTTGCACTAGTCCGATTGCCCCGACACCCTCGGTGTGTTACTGCAACTTGGGTGGTTTAACAAAGTGCCTCTTGCACAGCTGAAATGATTACCTGGCTCATGTCTCCTTACCATTCCATATATTTACAGTGCTGGCTGTCCAAGCCACTTTGCCAGACAAGCCTGTGGCTACGGAGCTTTCATTATCACCTTCTTTTAGAGGAGTTCAAAACAAAGAGAGGATCTGAGAACTCTGCAATACTGTCTAAGGGAGCATCCAAAGACGTTGTCCTACATGCTGGCTTTCATTTGGCATTGGTCTGGACCATCTCATTTACCAGTGGCCAGCATTTCTTTCATATTTGGAGTCAATGGGTGATAATGACCAGTCACACCACAATCATGAAAGGCTTAAAGATCCTCTGGTGAGGATCTACTCATGCTTTTGCACAACATCACAACCATGAATATATTGTCTTGAACTATGAACATATAGGGATTTTATCATTCAGTCTCATTCAGGGGATCCTGTAGGTCAGTGGTTACTCTCTCTGTAGGTGCTCCTACATGAAGAGTCACTAGAAGAGCTTTGTACATCTTTGAAGGTCAGGCTCCAGCAGCACAGTTTGCACCTGTGTGGCATTTATCCAATAACAGCAGAATTGGCTTTGCGGCTGGATAAGGGCTTGCTCCATCCCAAAGTGAGCCGAGATAGAGGCATCCTGCATCTCATAATATCCTCTTGAAGCACATGAGGTTGCAGGATCTAAGGGTGGAATGCTATATCTTCAGTACAAAAGAAATAACTTAGGGGCTATGTCATTGCAATAACCTCTTACACTGTGTCTCCAATATGTCTGGTGGTTGGAACATCTACCCAGGGAGGACATCCTTGTACCTCTTCCAGAGATCTCATTTTGAGTTACCATCAGGGTCACTCATTTGGACAACATACAGCTCTTCCATAGTCCAACCAGCCTTTAAATCTTGTGGAACTTTCTTATACAATAATAATGAAAACCTTGTCTTCTACTGGATTCTCTCTCCCTTGGTTATTCAGTTCAACTTCTTCTGTTATTCTAGACATTCAAGGCAACTGAGAATCAACCATAATTCTAGAAAAGTCTTGAACCATACAAGAACAGGGCTTGTGACAGTGCCCTCTGCACAAAACATCAGCTTGTTGTGTTGCCTTGCAGAAATGTAGATAACTTTGAAGTCGTACCACAAGCTTTTCAAGCCACTTTGCCAAATGATCTTCTAATTTCTTCTCTGGAATGAGACTGCTGTGGTTAGTATACACTAAGAATTTTCTTCCCAGCAAATATGATTTGTCTGAGGTGAACCCCACAGCCAACGGCTCCCTCCATGTGACACAATAGTTTTGAGTAGCGTCATAGATAAGCCTGTGTTCTTTCCTATCTTGTCACTGCAAAAGAACAGCTTAGTTTTCTCAGTAACTGGTACCAGTATTAAAAGTGAGGTCACCACTGTCACCAGTGCCAGGAGGATAGGTGGCATGGTTAGTAATCTCTCGTTCCTAAATTGCTCTCTGTAATTCTTTGATCCAATGGAACTGGGCATGGTTTGCAGGACGAGTTTAAATGGGTCCGACGTCTGCCTCAAAAGTCATTCACAAATCTCTGATAATGTGAGGCAAGCCCAATAAACTGGTGACCTGTTGAAATGGTGGTACACATAGACAACTGAACTTCCTGGGGGTCTGTGGCAAAGCCATGCTGGAAGAAAACATGTCCCAGGTAAGTCATTAGTCTTCATTAGTCTGCTGAAGTTACGTTAGCTAAGCTAACTAACTAGCTACATAATATTATAATAGGACTCTTGGAAGCCTTTGAAGCTGTTACACCCGCAAGGGTCGTCTTCGCTAGGCTTCATCAATACTTCAGTAGCTTTCTACCATCGGTAGGCTACATCACTCACTACTATTGCTGTTATCTAGAGTTCATCTATGCAACTGAGTTCAGCTAAACTACGGTTGGACAATCAGTCATTTGGGGAGGAGAGGGATTAGACTGTCAGCCTGCTGTCAACCAAAAAATACAATGTTTTATGATAATAAAGAGGCATGGTTTACTTCATAGGCTGTGTATTTGTGTTCAGTGTTGGGGTAGTTACTCAAAAAAATTAATGTTACAAGTTACTACTTACTTCTTTAAATTGTAATGGGATTACTTTACTCACTACTCCTTTTTAAAAGTAATTACAATACTCATTACTTTACTCATGAGTTGCTCTCTAAAACTATAAATTCTACTAAGAACACCCCTTTGCTGTTCTAAAATAACTGTGAAGCACACCCTCATTCATTAGTTCACATTTATGACAGTGACAAAAAATAGGAACACAAGAGCTTAGCCATCTAACAATAACTAACGTTGTATAGTGTAGCTAGCTACATTAATTGGGATGTTGTCATTTAGCTTCAATAACTACCAGTAGTTTCTGGGGTGGCTAGTAATACATTTTGGTATCATCATCAGCCGACAGCTGCATTATCTGTATATTGTGATTTAAAGTAACATTAACACTCTCCGTATTATTGTCCTGGTTGGCTAAACTGAATTTTCAGGTTTTCTCAAATGTAGCAGACCTTGCAAGCTATCTAACTAACAGTTGTCTTTCCGTAGATGCACAGAGAGCAGTCACCAACTCTGTCACTTTCCCTGTGGTTACTGTTCCTTCTGTCTGGTGGTGGGCTGTTACTCTCTGCAGACCTTTGCACTAGAGTAGCATTTTGGAGACTGTCACATAGCTGAAAAAAGAGAAAACAGTAACTCAGAAAATTATGCTTTGTTTTATTATGTGGTATAGGAATTTTGTTCAGTTATTACTGCCATCACCTCTAATATGCACCTCTAATATGCAATTATATAATAATAAATAATGTAACAACAATTGTCCACTGTACCTGTCTACACTTATCTCCCCAGTGACCTGCTCAAAGGGTTCCAGAGCAGTGCATGCCTCTTGCACTACCTCCTATTCTTCTTGGCTCAGAGCATCAACAGGTGCATTGATAATGGCCAGGGTAGAGATGATTGCATCCTTGGACTCCAGAACCCATTTCAGCATATGAAATGTTGAATTCCACCTCATTACGCCTTCTCTCTGGGCCTCAGCTCAGGCATACCCATCATTGAGTAGACTTCAGGTTCTCTGTGGCTATTGTGCTCTTATGAAAGAATTCCACCACCGCCTTCACTTTGTCCACAATGGCTTTCATCGCCCTCAGGGCATCTCTTACCATCAGGTTGATTGTGTGCACGAGACATGGGTGGTGTGTCCATTTCAAGATTTTAATAGCCTTGGTTCTGTTAACTGCATTGTCACTATCACAGCAAACCACTTTGTTTTCTACTTGCCAATCTTTTGCCACTCCTAGCAGTTCCTCTACCAAGTTCTCTGAAGTGTGTCTGTCACTAAACTCAAAACAGTCCAGAAGACAGGACACCATTTTATAATTTTCAATGAAGTGACATGTAACAGACATGAAGGAAGTGGTGGCTCTAGATGTCCAGCAGTCAGTTGTCAGGCAAACTGCTGTAGCCTTTTTAATCCTTTCTTTCATTGAAGCACGTTCTCTGTCACACAGTCTTGGAATGATTGTTTGGGAGAGTGTTTTCCTGCTTGGAAGCACATATATTGGATTGCTAACATGGGTTTAGCTTCTAAATCCCTTGTCCTCCACGACTGAGAATGGTTGGAAATCAATTGCAATCATTTCTGCCAATTCCTCATCAGCTGTGTTCTGTGTTGCTGGGGTCATGACCTGTGGCATAAATTGGTTTATAGAGCTCTGGGTTGTAATAGGTCGTGGTGTGCCTGATACCTGAGGGTTGGCTAGAGACACTGCAGCAGCAACGGTTCCAGTAGATGCACTGGCTTTTTCATGTTCAGTAGCAGGCACACTAGCTTGCCTTTTTTTATCAGACTGCATTGCTGGATGTACCTGTGAAGGTTGTTTGTAGACCCTACTCAATATGATAATTTTATCTTACAAATCATATATTTCGATTTTTTGTTGTCTATAATGTCAAAATGCATCCAAATGCTGCTTCATTTGTGCCTGTTGTAACGAACGCTCTCTATTTCTCAAAATAGAAAGGGCTACAAACGCATAAAAAGGTCTGGGCGGACTACTTGACTATACTAAACCTGCTGGCGATGATTAAAGAAAAGCTACGCCGTCCTCTTTAAAAGCACAGTAAGGAGACAATAAATATTACCGCACTCACAACTCTCCGTTGAGCAGCCCGTATTTATAACAGATTTGAATTAATCCGTTCATAGAACAAGAAACCCCCACCATACATTTATCCCAAAAGAAAAAAAAGCGTGCCAAAGACCGCGCACATTATTTATACAGTGCACCCGACGGACAACACAATACAATCAAAGAACACAATTTCCCAACAAAAATTCATGATTTACATTATATACAATCCCACAGATCCCTACCAAAAAGTCCACTATATACATTGAATGTCCCAGCTTCGCAAAGCGCACAGGTCTTTTTTAAACAGGACCGCCGAGTCCCATTCGGAGAGGTGTAAGCGTATCATTGGTCGGTACGCTGCTGCGTGTGAAACTATTAAAAAAACCCGTGTCTCACCCGTCTGTACAAGTTGGCGACCGCTTCAAGGAATTTGCTACACAATAAAGGTAGAAGGGGGGAAAACATTACCAAAAAGTGAAAAAAGATCAACTGCGTGCGTCCACACCAACGAAAAAAAGTAATCCTTGTAATGTGCGACATGAATCTACACAATTGTTGTCCAACATGAACAGTAGGTGATGCCGCCTCTCGCGCTGCGCCGCTTCTGCCTCCTTTCAACCTAACCTGCTGGCAGTACATAAAAAAAACTTGTCCTGTCCCACCAACACCTCCAACTGATTGGCAGGCCAACAGATGGGACTTCAGTCCTTTGCCCGTGTTTTTTTTCTATTGCTTGGTATCTGATAGTCACATCCCCCGACTGTCTGTTTATTATTAAAACGATTATATGAACAGACATTTCAACGAGAACACAAGGAAGAAAAAAAAATAGACATATTAAAACATATATATAGGCTATAATATAGGCTACATTTTTTTTAATGGTTGACCATTACACTGTGACTCATCTTGTTTTCTGCTGTTCACGCGAAAACATTGGAAATGTAGCGTGGCAGGGGAAGACTCATTAACATTAATTAAAAATTGGCCGATACAACGTTCACGTTCTGACAAGTTAGTGTCACTGTTTTAAAGTTTCTAGAGATAATTTTTTTATTTTGTTTTCTTTAGAGAGAGCATGACAGTTAAGTGGTGTCTTATTTGACAGTAAATTTGTTGGTCGTTTTGTGTTGTCTTAAGGGTAAAAATGACCCGCCACTATGTTTAACAGCAGAAAAAATGAGAAAAAACTAAATGATCTTTTTTCAACTTGACATCTGGTGACTGTTGTCATCACAGAATTCGCTCCTGAGGAGATTTGTCATTAGAGGAGGAGACATCGTTCCTGAGGAGATTTGACATCAGACATCCTGAAGTGCTTCAAGTAAGGTATGTACACGTTAATGATGCATTGTTTTAGCGAACTTGAACTAGTAACTTCAAAACATGAACGCTAACTTTAACGTCGCTACGAGTTCACAAAAATACCTTACTTGAAGCATTTCAGCATGTCTAGGAGCGAATTCTGTGATGACAGCACTTTAGGGTTGTCATGGTTTTGACAGGCTTCATGCATTCACGCAACGTGTCACAGCAGGAACGTTGTATCGTAGTCCTCCCCTGCCACACTGCATTTCGAAAATCCGCCGCTCCCGAACTCCTCTCCTCTTTGTGCTATGTAGACAGTCAGCCCCACCACACCACACCCCACCCTCCCTTCTAGCCTTTTACCCCTTTACCCCGATGGTATGATCCTTGTCTGCCATCACAGATTGGTCAGGTGATTGGTCACACGGCAAAAAATCATCCTATTATTCTGTCTTGTACGGAAGCCATTGCATTCACAAAAGAAAAAAAACGAGATCAGGATCTCCTAATTATGAGAAAAGATCTCATGATTACGAGATGAGGATCTGGTAACAACGAGAAAACATCTCGTAATTACGAAATCAGGATCTTGTAATTATGAGAAAAGATCTCATAATTACGAGAAAATATCTCCTAATGTAGCTGGCCGATTTGCTGCGACCTCCCAATCTGCGGCGCACGGAAACGCATTGCATTCACAAAAGAAAAAAAAAATTACACCTTATCTGGTAATTATGAGAAATTATCTCATAACTACGAGAAAAGATCTCGTAATGACGAGATTAGGATCTTGTAATTACGAGATCGGGATTCTATAATTATGAAATGTAGCTGCCCGATTTGCGGCGCCCTCCGGAAGCAGGCCCACACTATGTAACATTTTCCAGCAAGCGAATTTTTGAAATGTGTACTGTGGCAGGGGAGGGCATTAATATTTATAAAAGAAGCGCTACCTGTTTGGTCGATACAACGTTCAGGTAGCACTTCTTTTATGAATATTAATGAGTATTCCCCTGCCAAACTACATTTTGAAAATTCGCTTCTGGCAATGCCAGACATTGTTCATGTGTAAACATTTTACGGCACAAAAAACGCACAGTGTATTCACTCAGAGAATGAGCGTTAGCCTGTAATTCCAATAATGTTATTAAAGTACTGCACTGTAGATTCAATGGAGCCTAAGCACGACATTCAGCACTGGCATAAACTGTTTATGCACTTTCCTATAAACCTAACTGTTTATCAGCAAGCACGCACAGTTCACTTTGGAGTGAAAACCACCAAATCATTTTTGGTTTGCCCATGTAGCGCTTTCAGCATTTACTGGCGACTTCTAACTTCTTTCGACACTTTTACGGTTTAATTTTTTAAAAGATAATTAACATTAATAAATTCAGTACTTTTCCTGTGCTACCATATTTCCATAATTTTATAGTTTACTATGGGTGCCGCAGATTGGGAGGTCGCAGGAAATCGGCCAGCTACATTCATAATTAGGAGATATTTTCTCGTAATTACGAGATCTTTTCTCATAATTACGAGATCCTGATCTCCTAATTTCGAGATCGTTTCTCGTGATTACGAGCTAAGGTGTCAAATGTCTTTTTCTTTTGTGAATGCAATGCGCTTCCGTAGTAGTCTTGTATTAATGTACAAAAAAAAAAAAAAAGAATTCTGTTCTCAGACGGGAGACGACTCCCATCATTCAAGTAAGCTAAAAGAGCCGGCTCATAGAGCCGACTTGTTCGCGACCGACACATCACTACATCACAGCGAGATGTCCAGTGAGTAGACGATTGCAGTCGGCACAACTTCAGGTTTGACATTGTCCTAATGCTATTTGGGAAATCACTGCAGCATTAAATGAAGAGATTATGAAAGCCGTAATTTGCCATCAGTTTACATTTTAATTTCGATTCTCGTGATAACGTGTTATTTTTCTTTGTTTTCTCGAGATGTCGAGTTATTTATGTCATTATCACGAAATAACGAAACTTTGTTTTCTCGTGGTAATTACACAATTCATTGGATATCTCGGGAAAAGCTTGCATTATTTCCCCGTGATAGCGAATTGATAGGTCAGTGAGGTGGCCTGTCCAGTGTGGGATGGCATTCAGGGTAATAACAATGCCTGAGGAGCAGGGTATCCCTCTCTCCCTTAATGCAGCATAGAAACGGTTCCGCAATTTCCACAAATTTGAGAGAGTGCGCACTGGCTGCACCTGCTCCTTCTCTTGTAATTGCTTACACTGAACGACATCCAGCAACTTCAACTTAAACACTTAAACTGTTATCTCGAGAAAACAGTTTGGTTATTTCGTGATAATGACACAAATAAGTGGAGAAAACAACATGTTATCACGAGAAAACCGAATCTAAATAAAGTGTAAATTCGTGGCATCTTAGGGCTTCCAAGACATAATGTTGTAGCTCGCCTCCTCTACCTTTCTTACATTTCTTGAAACTATCACATGTTGCTAAGCAGCAGTAAACAAAACCAGTAGCCTGCTATCGATACAATGTATAAAAATGATAGTACGCAAATATCCTTATAATGTTTTTTATGAAATCTTAAAATATGAGTAAAAAACTGTTATGGTTGATGTACAGATCACTTTTTGCTTTGGTTCTTGTACACCTTATATCCCACCAGCACACCTAAATTAATATTTCTGGCTGCGCTACTGTTTTGAAAAGGCGTGTGTAACGCAGGAAAGGACATTTTACGAATACGAATACTAATACGAAGTACTTTATTAGTCCCGAGGGAAATTCAAGTGTCACAACAACACCGTCAACACACACCAAACACGAATAAAACAGTAGAATATATTAAGATAAATAAGAAAATAGAATAATAAAAATAAAACAAAGATAAAAATAAAGGTTGTATCTGTACACAGTGCAGTGATTAGTAAAGTAATAAGTAGCCTTTAGGTGAGAATAGTGAGGTAGATAGAAAGTTATTTCCATAGTGCAGGAGTTATATGCATAGTATATAATGAATATAATGAATATATCACAATATAGAGCAGTAGTAGTAAGATTCTCACTATTGTGTGGTGTGTAATGTGCAATAGAGTACATTGTCGTTACACACTGTGTAAAACGATAGGCTAATACTAACTGCATAGTGCAATTCTAAACCAGATAACTGTGAGAAGGTGTGAGATAGATAGACATAGTTATTGTCCATTATGAAATTGTCCATTGTGCAATTGTCCATTGTGCAATCATTATGTTGAAGGAGGAGCAGCATAGGGCATAAGGCGTCAGTCTAACCCTTTGCTGCGGCAGGGAGGGGAGGAGTTGTACAGTTTGATGGCCGCTGGCAGAAACAACCTTCCGTATCTCTCAGTGGAGTGTCTGGGGGCGATTGGCCTGCCGCTGTTTAACAAGCTCGTCGTGAGGGGGATGGGAGTTGTTGTTCAGGATGCTCACCAGCTTCTTAAGCATCCTCCTCTCCACCATCACCCCCAGTAAGTCTTGCTCAGTTCCACCTCCTATGACAGAGCTGGCTTTCCCGACAAGCTTGTTCAGTCTGTTAGCATCCCCAGCTTTCAGTCCAAACCCCCAGCACACCAATGCGTAGAAAATGGCACTGGATACCACTGACTGATAGAACATCTGCAGCATCCTGTTGCAGACACTGAAGGATTGTAGTCTCCTCAGGAAGTAGAGCCGGCTCTGGCCCTTCTTGTAAAGGGCCTCTGTGTTCTTAGTCCGCTCCAGCCTGTCGTCCATGAGCACTCCAAGGGATTTGTAGGAGTGGACTACCTCGACTTCTTCTCCATGGATGGAGACATTTTAATCATCCAGTAACTGTAATGCGATTCCTGAAATTTGAAGTGTAATTGAAAGTTAGGAAGCTCTGTGCTGATCAGATAGTTCAAATCGCTGTGGAGAGCCCGGTTAGAACTCTAGCTTTGTTGTAGGAGAGGGGTTCCAGCCACCAGTCTTGTTGTATTAAGGATTCTTTATTTATACTTGATCATGCACTTGAGGTAGTAACTTGAAACTTGTGTGGTTTCTAAACGGAGTGAACAGAATACAAATAAAAATGTATCAAGAGCACAAATGGGCTTAATATAAAGCAATACAAAATACATGCAAAATCATTGCCTTAATAGGTAAAGCACACGCGCATTAGTGCGCATGCGCCAACAGAAATAAACGGGTAACTCTCCCCCAAAGACGTAAACATTTGACTTGTTTACATTTACGTACATCGTGAACATTCAAACACTCAATAATCTTAATATACACAGCTCTCTAAGGGAGAGGACAAACTATTGGCGGTGAACATTTCAATGTGTCGTCTTTCAATTATCACTTCGAACGCTAATGTAAAAGTTACGTTCTTTGATACTTCATTATGAACAACGATAAAAAATTACAAACAGGAAACGCAGGCAACTTACGTTGCTCATGGACCCTCAAGCACCACTAGAACTGGACTATTAATGTCAGCATTGACGTTTTAAACTATATAACTGGAACTCCCGAACTTATAACTCCCCGTGCCGTTCCGAACTTGTTCATACATGACTAAGCAGTTTTACATTCTGCTGGCCAGTGATTGGACTCTCAGTCCCCCCCCTGTCTTAAAGGAGCGTTCAGCCTTTTAACAGTAATGCTTTGCTTCGTTATGGAGGAAAGTAATATAATTACAGTAACATGCTATTTTGTAACTCGTTACCCCCAACACTGCTTGTGTTATTACATTATCTGGGTCACATAGCAGTGAAATAACCAAAAGATGTGTCCTGGGATTCATTCAAAACATTAATCTGTTTGAAAAATAATAAATAAATATTTTTTATATTTGACCGAAAGAGACAATTACATTATTAATCACAATTATTTCTGAGACCATCAATTGTATGGCAACATTTGGAATTATTACAGCTCTAACTGGGGGTCAGCAGTTCCACCCATTACTGTCCATGTGACAATACATAGCATGGCCAGTGAGTTTTAGAGTTAACCTGCTGCTGCCTGGTGTTGATGGGATTAGGCTACACCAAGTGAAAGGGCAGTAGATATTTAACAATGGCCACTTCTTCGGCATGCACCAGTCCCTGGTTTATGAGCTCTGATGTCTGTACAGCCAATAAACAGGTGACACTAACAATATGTCTGTTTGGGTCTGTATTAACTGGCTCTTTGGAAAGATGTAAAGAGAAATTTTATCCCACTGGCCTCTATGGGTAATGAAGAGTAATAATGCACATGTTTAAAATGTATGTAAGTTTTCCAAAACTGAATGCAACTACATTCCAACTGTATGAGTTAGGCAAAACAGACAGACTGACACAACTGTGGAGCCCAAAATTATCCATTGATTTGATCAGCCATTTTCCATTATATGCACATTTGTGTGCCTTGGAGTGACCAGAAAATAATTTTTCTTTTGGCAAAAAGCACCATCTCTCAGATTCCTGAGCATACAAGGAAACCCTACCCTTGCTTCTCTCATGTAATGTGACTACACATTTGTCTCGTGTGTCTTTTGTAAAAACTCATGTTGCTTTTTTCTTCTGGATATATATTATTTATCAATGGCACATTTCAGCCATGAAGCTGAAAACTATGGCTCACTCATTTCACCACATTTCCTGTTTTCCATTTGTCAATTGGTTAGAACAGTTTGAAAAGCTGCTAAAAATAGCCCAGACTGGCCCTAGAACAGGTTTTTTTGCCATCTCTCAACCAAAAGAAAATAGAAAACCTGGCCTCAGTAAGGGCACTCTACAATTTTAGAGGGAACACTTTAATGGACACGTCCTGCCTACAATTTTCTTTTTTAAACAGCGTAGTGTGCTGCTTGAAATTTTCCATCAGATGTTTGGAGGAGGACAACTGTGTTCACCTGAAAAACAACAGAGGTTGTTACCTCTGAGTAAGTTATGACTGATGTAGCAGGTCAAACCTTTATAGGTTTCCAGAGGCTCAAGCACAAAACCAACTTTTTAACTGTCCTGCGTCTTCATCCAAACTTGGTACATTTCAGCTATCCAGGTTAAGCTCTGTCCTAGACATCATTCAGTTAACAGAAGGGGAGGTGGGGTCCTCTTGAAATTTGACGGTTCCTTAACTGATTTTAACTGATGTTCTTTAACAGGCAGCTTTTCTTCATCAGGAAGAATTCATTAGCAACACTGCATTCTCATGCAAAACATTCTGATACTAGCTCAAAGAGTGACATTCCCGGGCACAGCGTCCTGCCAAAATGTATTGAACAAAAAATGATCTGATACAGCATAATTAAGACAGTGGCATTCTCTGAAATTCAGTTGAGACTCAGTGGCAGATATCAAAGTTTTACAGATTCTAAACATTACGCTGGCATTGCTTTGCAGCAGTACTCTGGCTTTTCATGATTTTGTGACTTTTCACATTATCCTTATGTTGTTTACCCTCACCACTCTCAAATGCATCAAACACTGGCAGTTCTCCAAGCCTAACACATTTCCTCAGTGCCCAAGGCAGGGTCTACCCTATTCAACGCAGGCAAACCAAGCAGCAGCTACAGTAACATGAGTAAGTGCATGTTGCCTACAGCTCCAGAAGTTTGGAAACAAAGGGTGGAAAGAGCCCTCAGTTACCCATGCACACTCACACACATACATGTGTAAATGATTTTTTAAATGAAAGTTGGTCCAGTAATGAGTGGATGTGTACCTGACCTGTGAGTGGTTGCGTGCTGTCTTGGGTTACCACACACAAGAGGTGTTTTGCATATTATATGCTTACTGCACAGATGATTATAGTAGAATCCCTAACATGACTAAAGTAGGTCATCTGAATTTAGAACAAGCAAACAAACAAACAAAAAACAATCAAAAGAATTATTGTAATTATTTAGATCCTCAAAACATATACAGCTGGAAATGATAATATCTTGATAGGATGTCCTGAACACAAAGCAAATGGGACAGGCTCAGCTCTTTCAGCTCTGCTCAAGTCCACAATTCTTGATTCAAAAGAGCAAGTTTTTGTTAACAACCAAAATGTATTTGTTGTTGGCTCAAAATCTCTATGTCCCAGATTTCTCCTGTGCTCAGAACTATTGCTCTTGAAGACTTCTGTTCTGTTTTCACACGTGATTTTCACTTGCTCTGTATTTCAAATTTAAAGTGCATCTCTAAGGCAGGTTAACAATTTGTTTTACTTCTACCACTGTATTCTTATTTTACAGTAAACAAGAGTCTATAAATGGGGGAGTTGATGTGTTGTCTTGGTTCTGATAGCTGATGTAAGATGCCAGTGATAACATCCCCGTAGGTGGGAACAAAGGCAATATGGGGGCATTATTCAATTAATGTACACCTTATAATTTCCAAGTTCCAAATATACTTGTACTTGTTCTGCAATTAGCGCAGTGCCAGAACTGAGCTGTCTAATTCCCAAATTTTGCAAAAGAGCTTGTTTTTCAGATTACCCTCTGGTTGCCCTCGGAAACAGTGACTCTGCTGCTATAGTGACAAGTAGTCAATCTCAGAGAAATTCTGATGCCCCACGCTGACACAGGGTTATGACAACTGTGTGTGTGTGTGTGTGTGTGTGTGTGTTGCGGTTTCATTTGTCCTGAGCATCTGGAGAATGTTCTCTCACCACCGGATCTCTTTGGCAAATTTATAGACTTTCACAGTATCAGGGAGGATACAAATAAGGCTGGAGGTCAGCAGTTCCAATAAAATTTTACCCAACTAATGGAAAAGAGGAATATACTTAATCACTCTGACAAAGATGAATCATTCTTATATTATTAAAACAGAGAGAGGGGGGGGGAGAGAGAGAGAGAGAGAGAGCTCTGTCTTTCACTCTAACATACTCTTTTGTTACACTGACAGTTTCCACAGAAAACACTGAAGATACTATGGACACACATGTTGTCTGGACATATGGTGTAGTCTAAAATCTAAAACCACCTGTGGCATGCAGATATACTTAAGAGACATTGTCTCTTAGTCAAAATCAGTGAAGAGAACTTTACTTTCTGTTACACTGTTCAAATGTAGCTCATCAAGACTTTTGCCAAATCTGCTGTATAATAGCACAGACCATGGAAAAATAAAGTTATACCAATCACCTCAAATAAGACATAAAAAAATATATATATATATATATATATATATATATATATATATATATATATATATATATATATATATATATATATATATATATATAATGTGTGAGAAAGAAAGATCAGTTATGCTGCTGGATAGCGATACAGTCAGTTATTTAGCATTTGAGTTGTTGGGGCAGAATCCTGTGGCTGTGTTAATTTACCATCTTGTGATGAAAATAATTTACCATTGTTAAACCACCAAATTCTCTCCAAACTGGAATCATACATACTAACTGTGTGTGTGTGTTTGTGTGTGTGTCTGTTGGGTTGTAAGTTCACATGGGGCCAGAGGAGTCACATAAGGACAGTCTGGGAGCTTGCCTTGAGGGTTTTTTTGGCGTGGTGGTTTGGTGGGCATGGAGGTGGGCTGCAGCAACTCACATTCTCAGTAAAACAGATTGAGGAGACCTACGTTAGACCTCATGTACACTAACACATGCAGACACACTCACACGCACACGCATGCGCGCGCGCACACACACACACACACACACACACACACAGACACCACCATCAGGTAATACTGAATTTCATTTGCTCTGTAAATGTAAACTCTGAACACTAGGATGAATTCCTTTTCTTTCACACACTTATGTATGTGGATGCTGAGCAATGAACACAGCAAATTGCAGTGTGAGTGAGTGAAAAAGCTGTGACTGGCAATACCTCTGCACACTGGACTCTTATCTCTGCACAATGAACTTTTAACTCTGCACATTGAACTTTTAACTCTGCACACTGGGCTTTTTACTCTGCACACTGAACTTTTAACTCTGCACAATGAACTTTTAACTCTGCACACTGGACTTTTAACTCTGCACAATGAACTTTTAACTCTGCACACTGAACTTTTAACTCTGCAGACTGAACTTTTAACTCTGCACACTGGACTTTTAACTCTGCACAATGAACTTTTAACTCTGCACACTGGGCTTTTTACTCTGCACACTGGGCTTTTAACTCTGCACACTGAACTTTTAACTCTGCACACTGAACTTTTAACTCTGCACACTGGACTTTTAACTCTGCACAATGAACTTTTAACTCTGCACACTGGGCTTTTTACTCTGCACACTGAACTTTTAACTCTGCACATTGAACTTTTAACTCTGCACACTGAACTTTTAACTCTGCACACTGAACTTTTAATTCTGCACACTGGGCTTTTAACTCTGCACACTGAACTTTTAACTCTGCACACTGGACTTTTAACTCTGCACACTGGACTTTTAACTCTGCACACTGAACTTTTAACTCTGCACATTGGACTTTAAACTCTGCACACTGGGCTTTTAATTCTGTACACTGAATGTATAACTCTGCACACTGGACTTTTAACTCTAGACACTGGACTTTCAACTCTGCTCAGTGGATTTTCCCAGCTTTCATTTGAGCCTGGTTAAATATGGCAAACACAAACTTAAAGCACATAATTCTTTAAGGGCTACATTTTATGGGTGTATATTTGTTCTTCCTAAACTCTTAAAATACTCGTAATTCCACCTGAGCTTCTGTGTGGGGTGGAATATTCGTGCTACTAATCTCTCCATAACATGTCTGGGGAAGTAATACTTTTGACTTGACTCTGGAATTAACAATGCAGAGCAAACTCACAGGGCTCATTCTGCAGCTGTACACAGTCACACAACGGATGAGGGATATGTTTTCTTTTCTTTTTTTTTATCCCCTCTTCTGTCTCTTATCCGCACTGACACTTTAATGTTCAGAAATGGGCTCCATTCCCTTTCCTTTCTCCATTTTGCAATGACACCCCATTCAGACTCCACTCCTTCACCACAACCATCACTATCACTCATCATAGGTGGAGGAAAGGAAAGGTTAATACAAGTCAGGAAGATGCTATAGTGAATTTGGTGAAGGTTCTTTTCATGTTCTCTTTCTCTCTCTTTATTTCTCTTTTTCTCTTTCTCTCATTCTTTCTTTCTGTCACATAGGAAGAAAAGGAGGACAATCAGGAAAAGAATGAATTCAAAGAGGAAGAGATGAAGTGGAAATATGATCAGAGTAAAAGATCTGTCTTTTGTATTTTTGGACACATAAGCACTATCCCAGCTCTGCTGTCAGCCTTCTTTATGAATTGCACAGTTACATTCGTGTCTCATTGAGCTTCAAATAGAAGGGCTCTTCTTTACGCTTAAAAAAGAAAAAGAGAAAATTTTAAAAATCTATGTCAGTGCACCTATGGAGCAGTGCGAATGAGTGGTTAATGTAGGGAATGAGTGTTTGGGGTAGCAAATGAGTGTTAGATGTGGTGAATGTGTGGTTAAGCACAGTTGTACTTTGAGCCATATGGTCTCATTGACAAGCAAAAGCCTGCAGTCTGTAACTGGGCTGGACGGGACACATTATCCCTCTGTAACTCCCAGACTTCACCTGTTCAGTCCTCAGTCCATCTTTTTGTTTGTTCTTCATCTCTCTCTCTCTCTTTCTCTCTCTCTCTCTCTCTCCCCCTATCTCCCCACTTCTCAGCTTCTCTTGTTTTGATATTTGTCCACTTCTCCAAATGTGCCTATTTTCTCTCTCTTTCTGTGTATAAAAGCCTGGCTCTTACAGGAAGCACCTCCATCAGAAATTATTCTTATCTAAGCTTAAAAAATCAACCAGACACCAACTCACACAAACAAAGCCATTTGTCTGTTAACCGTCTTTCAAGTGTATGCGCACTGGTTAAAGCCCTCATGTTTATTTTTGTGTTAGTGTTTGGTACTGTGAGTAGTTCTTGGTTCCAGTGGTGTGAGGTGTTGTGTTAGTGTGAGGTGTTGAGTTGTTTGTGTGGTGCTGTGTATGCATGTGGTGTTGTTTTAAAATGTGTTGTTTTTAATGTGTGGTGTTGTGTGTGTGTGTGTGTGTGTGTGTGTGTTAGTGTATGGTGTCATGTGCGTGGCATTGTGTTGGTGTGTGGTGTTGTGTCTTAGTGTATGGTATTGTGTTGATTGTGCGGTTTTATTTGTTTTATTTAAATTGTCATAGGAAAATTTTGTGTATTGGCAAACGAACTTATCATTTCATGCTTATCATTTTTTAAATTAAATGATTCAATGGCTTTTGCCATCTAAATAGTCACATTTCTGTGCTTTTTGTGAGGAGGTGGAGTAAGAGCTGAAGTTTGTCAGTGATGAACACAGGTGGTTATAAGACAGATAGCTCTGGAGAGCATTGTTATTTCTCAGAGTCTGACTGACTGGAGATACAGTAACACAATTCAGACTGTGTTACAGTCACTGGACAGCCTCACCCGTACTCTGCACTGAATAACAGAATTCACCAGAGTTACTCCTCTATACACAGGTCCCTCTGTTTGACTCACACATGTCTTTGCACCTCAACTTCTGAGAGATAAGTGCAAAGAATTCTGAGGACTGACTGTGGTCATTTCCACATTGTGTAAAATAGGTGTGTAGTTTTGTAGAGACTGTATGTTGTGACCGATAAGTTTCAGCGTTTGATCACTGTATTTGCAGTGAATAAACACATTGGTAAAAACTGGCATAGTCTTTGTGTTTCACGAGAGAAAGATGAAACAGCTCCACCTACTGACAATCCGTGGTGCTCTTTCCTTATATCCTAAGATGAATTTTGAAACCCAGGTCACAACTTATGTATGAGTAATGTGTGTGTGTGTGTGCGCATGTCTGTGTCTGTGTCTGTGTGTGTGTGTGTCTGAAATACCTGTTATGTGTAATGACTGGTCCATTAGCAAGGGAGCAGAGACTGTGCCTGGAGCCAAAGCAGGTCAGTCAGAGACAGTTCTGAGAACTGACAGGAAAGACAGATCTCACAATGAAATATACTATATATAAATATACTATACCCATAACTATCCCACAATCATACAGATAAATGAAATAATCACATACATTCAAACAGAAACATGCGCATGTATACCCACACACACACAAATGCACAGTATGAGAACCTAGGCAAAGGCATTACTGTCATGTTCATTCATCTCTGGGAAACATACTCTGATACCAATGAACACAGTTCTTACAGTAATGATAAGCAAATCATTTCTATTTCTTCTCAGAGAAGTAACTGAAAGTTTGGTTTTTTTTTTTAATAAACTTTTATGTTTATCTTTATCTCAGGATTATTGGATGTTAGTTGAGGTGGGTATCATTCTCATTGCTTTAGTGCCAGAGTTTGTTATGATCCAGTTTTAATAACTTAAAAGCAAACAGACACACTTTTCTTTAAGTCTCTGGATTGGTAAGAGGTAAAACTCATTATCCAAAATCGGTTTCTGCTGCTAATACAGAAAAGATATTAAAAATCTGTGTGCACGTGTGCGTGTGTGTGTGTGTGTGTATGTGTGTATGTGTGTGTGTGTGTCTATGTGTTTCCTTTTCTTTCTTATTTTCTTTCTATCTTTCTTTCTTTCTGTCTGTCTCTCTTTCTTATTTTCTTTCTTTCTTATTTTCTTTCTATCTTTCTATCTTTCTTTCTTTCTTTCTTTCTTTCTTTCTTTCTTTCTCAGTCACTGCTCTTTGACCTTGCTTTCTCTTGACTTCGCTTCATTACTGCACATGATGTTTTCTAACAAAACACTGATGTTTTTGAACTTGTTAGCTCGTATTTTCAAACTACTGTCAAATGGTTTTAAAGGAAAAGCTGTATACTAAAATACAGTCCCTGTAAAACTGCAGAGATATCACAGCCCTGCAGAAAAGATCTTTTTTCCCATTTGTTGCACAGGTGGAAATTATATCTCTGTTTAAAAGGTGGACGCAATCTAACACGGTTAAAAGTTAAAAGCTTGCATGAGATTTGGGCAAAATGAGATGCACGTGTTGTCTGAAAGTATACACTGTCTAAACTGTTATGCCTGACTCACCAGAAAAGCTAGAGTAAAAGCAGTTTTCTCAGATTTAGTTTTATAGCACAACCTTAAATTCAACCTTTGGGAACACAGGTCACTAATGCAGTTTACAGTCTAATAATAGTTGTTCATTTCTATTCCAGTGGGTGCTCAACTGGCCACGACAGGCAGGGCAGTTTCCCAATCAAAGCAGTCCTGTGTGTGTGTGTGTGTGTGTGTATGTGTGTGTGCGCCTGTGTGTGTGCGCATGTGTGTATATGTGTGTGTGTGTGTGCGTGTGTATGCATGCATGTGTTTGTGTGTCTGTGTGTGCTGGCATGCATCAGTGCAGCTGTCCAACCATGACTTCTTTACACAGTGCTTGAAACAGAAGAATGAGTCAAAGGTTAGGACAACACAGTCGACCTGTCAACACACTGGTATCCATCTGTCAATCATCTGCTACCTCTGAATGTTCTCCTTGACTACTTTACAAGAAAGCAAGCGAGTAGGTAACCAAATAGGTAACACTATGAATCATTGAAGAAATAAAGATCAGTATTATAAAGGCCCAAATCACAGCAAGATATCTAAATGGACATACTATTCCACCTCACTCACACACTACTCGCACACATTCTACACATACACATATTACAGCTGAAGAGCATATGTATTGACTGCATTGCTTATTGTTAACCTTTTCCTAAACTACACCTATACAGATGAAATGTCATGATAGCTGAGATTATGATGTTCCAGCCAGCAAGCCCAGCTGACTGTAGAGACGTGGTGACAGAAGTCATGGTGGACAGCAACGATTTTTGTAAGTTCTCTGAAGAAATTACATTGCATTGTTTACAGTGTTTACTCCTTTTTTTCTTTTCTTTTCTTTTTTTTTTTTTTACTGTAAATTAGTTGAATTGGTATATTAGCAGAACATTCATTTAGAATTAATCTACTTGTCACGCCCTGTCTCTTTTGTTCTTGTGCTTTGTTGTTTCTTCCCCCTCTAGTGGCCAGTTTGGGTTCTGTTGTGCACTTGGGTTTTGGTTCAGTCCTGTTGGTCCCTTTAGTTTAGTCTCCTTTTGGTTTAGCCCAGTTAAGTTCTGTTCAGTTTTCACCTGTCTTTAGTTCATTAAGTTTAGTTATTAAGTTTAGTTTTGTATAAATATTCCTTGGTTTTCCTGTTTCTTTGTCTTGTGTTGTTTGCTGTTTTGTGGAGAGTGGCTATTCTGTTCGCCAGTTCTTCAGATTTTCAGTTTTTGTAATCTTATTTAACTTGAATAAAGTGACTTGCACATGTATCCAGCCTCTTCCACAGAGCCTGACACTACTTGGTTATTTGATGACTAATATCTCATGCTCTTTTTACATTTTGTACAAATTCTTGTGCACACCCCCTGAGACACTGCTGTGAACCCCCATTTGAAGACTGCTGTTCTAAATGAGGGAAAATGACAGCAGTTATGACACAGCTGAAGGAGCTGATGGAGCGTTTGATAGAACACAACATCTCTAACAATAAACTTTGTAAAATTTCAACAGATGACAGAATGAAAGGTTGGACCAAATTGTTTATACATTTCATATCTCACACATCAGTCCATTCTCAGAACAATTAGGTTTATCAGCAGTGAAAGAGATTATACAGGCTTGTTAACATTACCTCAGAGGAGACTGAACAGACAGGAGTGCTGAGTGAAATAGCTGGGGTTTCTCCATCCGAAAGCCTGGCTTCAACTTAACACTCACTGACTGGTACGCAGAGGTGTAGACATACTGCTTGTGAGATGCCTGAAAACCACTCTTCCATGAGAAAGTCCATCATTTTGTCTTTGTCTCGTTGATGGTGATGAAGAAACACTGCCTGGGGCACTGTTCCAGAGTCTTCCTCAGCTTTTCAGCTGGGCTGAGATCTGATGACTGAGACGTTTGTTGCAGACGGTTCACATCAGCTTCATCTTCATCAAACCGTTAAAGTTCGACAGACCGCCTCAGCCATGTGGACAAGAAGGGCTTCACAGAGGAGATTGTTCCTCTTGAAATAGAAATGGAAATCCTGCACAATATCTATAACGATAGTAACTGAGGAAAATAAAGGATGAGGACACAGTATCAGTTGCCCCATACTCTGGTAAGTCTGCACATTCCTTTGCTAAATCTGAAAGGTCTACCACTAAATCCTGACACAACTGCATCCTGCACAGTGTCAGGCGCTGCTGTGTCAGCGGATTAGACACATACTTAAGCAGAAACAGCCCAATTATGAGTGGCTATTGCTGAAAAAGAAATAGAGAGTAAAGTGGAGAAGGTTTGCAGTTTTAACAACATTAAGAGATGAGAAAGAGGTTCATGCCGTATGACCTAAAACAAAGGTAATGGAAGAGCCCACTGAATTCACTAAATGATTTGAGTCTGTGGAGTTCTGGACAGACTGGTCTAAATTAAGCATTAATATTACCACTCAGCTGTATCAGAGCCGCTTGCTTGTTTTGCCTTGCTTTTCACATTAGAGCTTCTTCTAAAGCGAGGAGAGGGTGGAGCTGTCTCTATGGTCCTGTGTGACTTCACCAAACCACCAACTGATACAGTGAATTCATGGAGATGGGTCATTAGCAACACTGAATTTACTGTTTCTCTGTTGTTATTACTCTTATACCCCCCTCCCCTCCCCACACACAAATCTTTACTAATTTTCTTCATTCTGAGAATGATCAGAACTGTCATCAAGTTTGTGGATGGGGCTTTGACAGTCACTAAAACAATTTAGTTAGATATTTTCCCCCTGGAAAGCCAACTCCATCTGCAAATGCAAAGTCATCTTGTGCTTGATGTGATTAGTTTAGTTTTATAGATGTGTGGCAGACTATGACACAGGCACACTGGAATATATCGTTTGTTTCTTGTTACAATCACAGAAATCTGTCAGCACCTCTGCTCGGACTCGGTCCCTCTGTGGCCTCCTGGGGGGTATTCCAGAAAGCAGGTTTAACAAACTCTGAGTTTAATCCTGAACTCTGAGCTGATGAACCCTGAGGTGGGAGTTTTCGGTTCCAAAAAAGCTAATCTGAGTTAGTTCAATCAACTCTGTTAAGCGCATGCATGACAATTATAAAAAGCCATCATCAATGGAGCTCCGATACTATGATTCACCATGGCAAACGGCGAAAACTAAAAGTCGTCTCACTTCACCCTACTGCAGTTAGAAATTCTGATACATGGTTATGACATTAAAAAAAAAAAAAAAGGGCGACACAACTGCATCGGCAAAGGCGAGACAATTGATGTGGGAGAGAATTGCTGCCTGAGTCAATGCGTAAGTTTGAAAGCAGTAGTCTATTCATTTAACATGTAAGCACACTTTCTTTTAATATTACAGGTGAAAGTGGTGGAATGTAATTGAATAAAATTCTATTTTCTTTTAGTTGCAATCCCATGGGCACAAAGCGCACTTGGCAGCTGCTGAAAATGAAATATAGAAACATAGTTCAAACAGGTAAGGCACATTTTGCTTAGGCCTATAGGCTCATGATTGTGCATTATTTTGGGTTCAATCATATTTGACATATTAAACAAAGTAAGTATCCAGTGGCTATTTCAACTTGGAGTAGCTTTAACCCCTAACAGAATGCTTTTTTAAGACGCATAAATGCCCCCTCGCCTAATACCCTCCTTAGCAGATTAACAATTAAGTTCTATTCAGCTAACAGAAAGAAGGGGAGAGGCCCACGATCTATCGATCTATCGATCTATATACATCTATATCTATCTATCTGGGTTTTTCATTTCTCCCAACAGTCACTGATGGTCTCATCAGCCTTGTTGAGCCTCCTGCCACAACAGAACTCCCTGCAGTGGTAAGTGCTCAATACTCCAGAGATTTTGCCAAATATAGTAGTTTAAAGTATACTGAAACAGAATGCTCTTCCTCATCACGGGATGATAATGATGAAGACACATTGTCTGCTGCCACACAGAGAGATTCAGAAAAGCCTACAGAGGTTTACATCTTAATATTATGTATGGTTGCTACTGATGTTTCTCTCATGGTAACTGAGCCAGAGTTTGAGTTACCTTGCTTTCTGGAACGGAAAACCCAGAGTTCCCCTCATCTCAGGGTTAACAAACTCAGAGTTTTCACTAAACCCACTCTCTGGAATACCCCCCTGGAATACCCCCCTGTTGGTCATTCTGTATTTTGTTTTACCATGTGCTTTTGTTTGTTTTGGTTTTCCTTGTGCTTCTGACCCTGCCCCCCACTTGTGTTCTACTTCCTGCCATTGATTGTTTCCAGCCTTCTGAGTTCACCTGTTTCTCATTTTGTTTGTATTACTCAGCCTATTTATATCTTCCTCTGCTAGTCCCTGTTTGTCAGATTGTCCCAGCCTCTTGACTGTGTCCATCTAGACTGTTAATCTGCTTTGTAGTTTGCCTGTTTGAACCCTGCCAGTTTTTGGATTGTGATTTTCTGCCTGTTGTTTTGGATAGTTTGACTGCCTTTACCTGCTCCTGGATTTCTTTTGGGCTGTTGTTGGGGTTTGTCAATTTTTGCATTTTTTTCCCTTGTTTGTTAGTCTACAGCTATTTAGAGTGCTGTTTTTGTGTTTTTGCTTTTTCCTGGCAAAAGATTTTTGTGTTACTTGTTGAGTGAGATCTTTTCTTCATTAAATAATTGAACTATATCTGCTTTTGGGTCCAATTCTCCATTCAAACCTGACAGATATCCAGTTCAACTGGAAAAATAGTCACCATTCTCCAGTATACCTGAACCCTTCCTTAGTGACCATAAGAACATTAGAGTCTTTTTCTCTCATCATAAGGCCTTTCACTGGCAACCCCACTTTTCTAATGGGAGACCTCTGAGGTCTTTACCCAGAGCACTGTGTATGTAATACACTGACAATAAGAGGGGAAAGAGGAGAGGATTATGGCACTGCAGCTGGTCACTACAGAGAAACAAGGCATCAGGACTGTCTGTCCAGCTCAGCCGACACTAATCACCGTCATTCACACTGTTGTAGACTCATTATTAATATTATTAGCATACAGATAAAAATATATTTGCCCAATGAAAATTTTTCAAGCCTGTTGAAAAGACAGGAAAACATTGACCATATCCTACTAAGACGAAGGCTGACTTTCTTTTAATGGCTTCGGTTGTTGATGGAAATGAGAAATGATCCTTTGAAACAAGAATCATTAACTACACTTTTGGGATATACAACAAAATATACTCTAAATCAAAACAGGCTGCTAAAGGCAGTGTTTCTAAACAGAGGAAAGAAACTGATGCTCATTGCTGTTTAATCATGGAACTTAATGTCTTACAGAATGTTTTATCGTGATGTGACACCACCTCTATACTCTCAAGTGCAGAGATGAGAGAAACCACGGGTCTCAAAGTACAGAGGCCCATTAGAATGATGCGTTTGGTGTTATTTAAATACCTAACACAGAACTGGAATCAAGGAGGAGGACATGTTAATGTCGCACTATTTATCATTGTGTAATAAACTTCTCAGGCAAACTTGCTGTAGGAGTGTGCCGCTGGAGAGAGTGCACTACTCTCGCACTCATCATCTCCCCATCTACAGCACTGGAGAAATCCGACACGTTGTTGTCATTTTTAGAACTGTTGGTTTTTGAGGCAATAATCTACATTATTAAACATGTAGATTACATGTTTTTTTCATCAGCATATCATGGTTATAGTTACAGGTTGGTCCCATAGGATTTAACATCCTGTCTAAGTTAAATTTCTTAGAAAGAAGAGTGTAAAAAATTACTTTTGTCTTTTACTTTTACTTTTGTTATTTTCATATTTTCAAGTGTTTCAGAAATCAGACAAAATCAGAGATTGCTGTAAATCCAGATTTTCCAGATTTTTTCATGGATGGAACGTGAAGGGTTGGACAATATATTGGTCTATTAAGCTGCAACATCTGTTAAAATAGCCTGTGCAATTTCGCTCTACGAAATATACACACACACACACACACACACACACTTACACCCACATTCATATAAGTATGACAATAAGATTGCTTTACAGCCCACCTGTCCTTTGGTGAATGCCAAGCTATCCTTCTGTTCCTTAGATAAATGACACATCATTCTATATGTTCAGTATGTCTTCCTCTAGCACCTGTCAGTCTCTGTCAGTCTCTGTCAGTTTCTGTCAGTTTCTGTCAGTTTCTGTCAGTCTCTGTCAGCATCAGTCAGTCTCTGTCGGCATCGGTCAGTCTCTGTCAGCATCAGTCAGTCTCTGTCAGCATCAGTCAGTCTCTGTCAGTCTCTGTCAGCATCAGTCAGCATCAGTCAGTCTCTGTCAGCATCAGTCAGCATCTGTTAGCATCAGTCAGCATCTGTCAGCATCAGTCAGTCTCTGTCAGCTTCAGTCAGTCTCTGTCAGTCTCTGTCAGCTTCAGTCAGTCTCTGTCAGCTTCAGTCAGTCTCTGTCAGTCTCTGTCAGCTTCAGTCACTCTGTCAGTCTCTGTCAGCATCAGCCACTCTCTGTCAGTCAGTATCTTTCCCTCATTGTGTCTCTCTATCTGAACCATTACAGATCTCATCTCTTCACCTCTCTACTTCTCTCTCTCGCTCTCACACACACATACACAGAGGGTCCCACTCTCTCACACGCACACTCACACACACACACACACACACACACACACACACACACACACACACACACACACACACACAAACACACATATAAAGATATTATCACCTGTCAGTTTGAAGCATTTATTTTAAAGGAAAACACAGTTCAGTTTGTGGGCCTGAAAAACACAAGCCTGCCACAGCTACAGTAATGTTTAAGAGTGGCATAAAAGCATAATAACACTGACAATGGACTACCTGTACTAGTAATGGTGCTGATAATAATTTTAGTGTGTGTGTTTGTGTGCATGTATGCATCTGTGTGTGTGCATGCATGTGTGCGTGTGTCAGACAGGGAGGCAAACCAGGGACAGGGAGTCTGACACAAATAACACGGCTCTGTACACTATTGAAAATGAGAGATGTATGAGACTTCCACACATGTACTCAAAGGAATGACTCTTTATTACACAAATGCATTTGGATTTAAACTGCTTTGTGTTTCCTCTCTTCCTTGTATCCATGCACAGTTCTCAATCTTACAGAGGTATGTACTGCCACCTAAGGGCAGAACAGAAGTACTGCATGAAAAATTACATTGAGTTTCTCAAGTGGTCTCAGGATCCTCCATCTGTGATAAGTTCATAAAGACGTTAATGAAGTTTGGCACAGTTCCAAAATCCATCCCTGGACACACAGAACTACCACCATTCAAACTGAGAGGGAAATCGTGTCTAACCTGCCATCTGGGATCCTGGGAATCACTGCCTTCACACCGTTAGGCACTCGTGTTTGTTATGTAGCTAAGACAGTGTATTCAGTCACATATTTACTGCATATACTTACACGTGTTCAAAGAATGTTTGTGCACTTGAACTCTGTTTGATTGTTCATTGATTTTGTTTGCAGAGTTAACTATGCTGTGTGGCAAAATGTGTGTGTCCACCTAAATTTATAAAAGAGTCTAGGCCATGGAGACTGTGTGCTGATTTTCTCCTCCCTGTATTATCTTGCAGTTTGGCAAACATGTCACAACTAGTAAAGTGCACTAATCATCTCTGGTTAAGTCTCAGGTCTCGTTGGTGAATTTGTCTAGCTCTCTGTTGTCGCACACTGTGAAACAGATGCCAGCTCCAAATATGGTATCTAATCATCAATCCTTACACCTCTTTACTTCCATAGACAACTGATTTCTACGAAATTGTGGTATTTTATTGTTTAGTAGAACATTAACCAATGAAATAGGCAAAAAACACACCAAAACAACACAAAAACAACAGAAGGATTCAAACTTTTTGCCATTTTAAATGGTTCTTACATATAGTGGATGTTTCAGCATTCATGCAGCAGTATCATTACAGTACAAAAATAAAACCACAAAAAGAGTAAAGGTTTGTAAAGCTATAACACACATGACTGTATGTGTGGTTTATATTAAGCTATAATTGTGTGTGAAGTCTATGTACAGTGATGAATGTGTGTGATGTGTGTGAAATGTGTTTTTGGATGCAGTGTCTTGTATTGTCAGAAACAAAGTTGCAACTTGTTAAAGAACTAAAATATCAATAATTAGTAATAAGTGTTATGAATGAGGGGGGGCACTGTGGTGCCGTGGGTAGCGATGTCACCTCACAGCAAGAAGGTCCTGGGTTTGATTCACAGCTAGGTGCCTTTCTGTATGGAGTTTGCATGTTCTCCATGTCTGTGTGAGCTCCCTCAAGGAGCTCCAGTTTCCTCCCACAGTCCAAAGACAAAAACAAAGGTTAGGGAATTTGGAGACACTAAATTGCCCTTAGGTATAAATATGTGTGTAAGTGTGCTTATCTGTATGTCTGCCCTGTGATGGACTGGCGATGTGTCCAGGGTGTTTCCCTGCCTTTCACCCAGTGAGCGCTGGGATAGGCTCCAGCACACCCCACAACCCTAATTAGGATAAGCGGCCTTGAGAGTGAGTGAGTGAGTGAGTGTTTTGAATGAGTTTTTGCTTTGAGACACAGGGAGGTTTGAACTGTTCCATTGTTAGCCAGTCAGTGGTCTGAAATGTAGCACTTGTTTTTGTCATACAGAACAAGGGTCAGGACCTTTCATTTGTATTAGGGCATTTGTATTTGTCCCTATGAAAACTGTGCCATGGCTGAATTCTACCCTTTGTCAACACAAATTGTTCACCAAGTTATATCAGGATGGGGGATCAATTTAGTTTAAGTATGCTACTTTAAAGAACAAAAAACAAACAAAAAAAAACAACAACAACAACAAAAAAGTATGCTACTTTAAAAATGGCCTTTTAGATGGCACAATGGAAACTTTTTTTTCTTTTAGGTGTATGTGTTCATTGTTTGTAGGTTTGTTTTTGATTTGATATGGCAGGGGCCTTTCTACTTATATGATTTATCAGTTGGATTTTTGCTTTGTGTTATGCAAGCGCAGATGAAATAGATAAACGCTGGCTCACACAGCTTGCTGGAGTCTGTTTATCCATTCATCATCCACACACAGTCATGTATAAGCCTGTCAGCGTGTGAGTTCACTGCCTCCTGCAGTGTGTGTATACCCTGCAGTCTATCACCTTCAGTAATTAAGACTACACACTGAAAATAGACTTTTCCAAGAACATTTCCAAAAATAGTGTCATCGTTCTCACCATAAAATTAGTAGGTGCCTGACGGTCCTGTCGGTAGATGACCCCCCCCCCCCCCCCCCCCAACCCCACCCTGCCCCCCCATTGAAATAATCTAGCACATGTACATGCAGACACGGGAACATACTCTGTGAAGAGTGGAACAGGGCGTGGTGATTGCTAAAATAACCCAAACAGGTGTGTACCCTCTCACCTGACAGAGCACCAGGAGATGACGGCATCTTGTCCAGGACCTCAGACTGACAGTCAGACCTACAGTAGCCAGGGTCTCAGATGGCCCTGCTTAATTTAGACAGACCCCAAGGCTGGGGGTGTCAGACGACCCAGTCTGGCCGCCTCATTTCAATTCACAGACATACCCACCACTGGTAATGCCCCGCCATTCAACTCAGTTAAACTCACATCAAGAGGATTTCACTCACAAAATCCTGCCATGCACACACTCTCAGTAATAATACACAACTCTTCTCACATGGAAAGTACATAAGTAAAACTGTCCATACAGTTTCCAGATTCCCCAGATACATCAACCTTAAAAAAAGCTCTGTCTCACCTCTCATCTCAACAAAAGTAGACAGAAAGAAAAGACAGACAGAAAGAAAGCAAATCACTCCTCATGATTCCACAAAAAAAAATTGAATCCCATTTTTACACCAGCAATAAAATCACCAACAACAACATAATTAGCACAACTGTATATGTAGTTTGTCGATGAACCAATTACCTGAACCAGTCTTCAAGCCGCCTAATGTTTAACATGCTCATAAAAACTTTCAAAAGAGTAAGACTAGAGGTTCTCATATCTAGTCCTGGAGGGCCAAAGTGCTGCTGTTTGTCATTTTCACTTCTTAATAGATGCTGATTTTACCTGGAAAAAAGGTGTGTGCACTCTTCAGTTAATCAGACACCATACGTAGTTGGTTGGCAAGAAACACAGCGGGACTGTGGCCCTGCAGGGCTGGATTTGGACACCTCTGGAGTAAGATAACCACTCAGTGTTGTGTGCAGGGCTGGATTTGGACACCTCTGGAGTAAGATAACCACTCAGTGTTGTGTGCAGGGCTGGATTTGGACACCTCTGGAGTAAGATAACCACTCAGTGTTGTGTGCAGGGCTGGATTTGGACACCTCTGGAGTAAGATAACCACTCAGTGTTGTGTGCAGGGCTGGATTTGGACACCTCTGGAGTAAGATAACCACTCAGTGTTGTGTGCAGTTGGTGTGCAGTTCATGGTGTGTATTGCAGTATGGAACATCAGGGCAGTCTTCAATATCAGACATGGAACACACTGATCCCAGAACAGCACTTATAGCTAAAGCTTTAATGCAATGCAACCGCATGGATGTGAGACCAGACCACCTGAAGAGGGTTTGCTCACTGAAGCTTTCAGTCACTTCTTTTGGAATGGACACCCCTCAGGAAGGCCTTAACCCTAACCCTAACACCTTCCAAGCTAGTTCACTCATGTCTAGGTACCAGCTCTGCCAAACCAGCACGGGAGAAAAAGGGCTGATTCCAACGGATGCTTCATCAAGCACAAAACCAGGTCCCAAAGACTGACAATGTCTTGCTTGGTGATTTTCAATGCCGGACTGCAAAAGATAAAGCAAAAAGCCCATGGTACAAACTGCAGACCATAAACTCACCATAACCAACACCATATTGCAGCAGGAGAACAAATACAATACATGATGAATGCATCTAATAGCCTTGTTGAACCTTGGCATGTGTGAGATAGCTCTCTGTGGTGTAGTCAGAATCAGAGGCATGATGGCATAGAAGACACAGAGCACTGTGAATGTATCACTGTAAGCTTTCAGTTAATGACTGTGCATTTCAACAGCCCAATCTCACCTTGACACAGGACTGTTTCCAATGGAGCAGGAACTACAGAGGGAGAGAGGGAGAGAGAGAGAGAGAGAGAGAGAGTGAGAGAGAGAGAGAGAGAGAGAGAGAGAGAGAGAGAGAGAGAGAAAGAGAAGCGCTTTCTTTGGGAGGGGGGCTGGCTGGGAAAGTCTATGCTTTAGAGAGGGAGACACTGTGAGACACTGGTCTGCAGTCCTAACACCACCAGCATAGACACACCTCAGCAGAACCAAACACACGTCTTGGGCTACACCCAAAGGCCTGAGGCCGGTTCTCACGCTATGTCAGCCAGATTCTCACCTCATAACAAGCTACCTAAACTACAGACAGGTGCCAGAAAATCTGGAGGCCTTTATGAATCACTCTGAACCATCATCTGCCACTCATCCAGATGTCAAAAACTGACATCATTCCACACGCAGTATGTTTCTGCATGAACAGAAAGTGATGTCATACGAAGATGAGAAGAGAATGGGTCTCCCTTCTTTGTTTCTCTCCCTAACTATCATAGTTGGAGTAATTTATGATAGTCAGTTGAAACAGAGAAACACTCCAGTGAAAATGACAGGCACACAGAGGCTTCCCACTGTGACTACAAACATGAACATTCAAAAAACACATTTTTAGACCATCAGTTTACAACTACACTTACGTTGTCATCAGAAACAACTTGAAAACATTAAGTTGTGTTTTTTATTCTAATATTCACATATGTACTGTGTTTTTAAGGGTAATATCGATCGATCGTCTTAATTTTGGGACCTTTTTACTTGTATTGATGTCACTCAGCCCTCAGTCCATAACTTTACAGCACTCCAACTCTGATGTCACAATCCAGTCATTTCCACAGTCCACCTCTTTTCATTTCATTTGTGTGTGTGTGTGTGTGTGTGTGTGTGGGAAAAGCCAAATAAGTTTTTCTCAGGAAGTTTTGTTGCCTGGAGCCTTGGCCTCATGGGCGATACCCAACAGACGACGTGTGCATACAAACACAATGCACATCTCACTCTAGTTATTTCCCAGGAACGCTGCATCTGTATTTAAAAAAAAAAAAGCACAGAGTTTGGATACATCTCAAGTCTTACCTGCACTGAGGAACCTCTGAGGACCAGTCGACACACATACAGTCACGCATCACTCCACCTGTTTTGGCTGAAATACCCTTGTGAAGAAAAATTCCCGGGACTGTGGCCAGGTTATATATGGGCATGGTTCATTCAGGCCTGTGTCCTGTCAAATAAAGACTGACATTTGATTGGTCAGCCAACAGCACAAGTCTGATCACAACCCACATGCACAAGGGCAGAGTTCACAGGGAATTAAAGAGGCAGTACCATGCTAGAGAAATTCCTCAGGGCAAAAGTTTTTACTTTTTTACATTTTTAAAATTTTTACTTTTGATTCAGAAAGGGAACAGGAGCATGTGTTGACAGCGAATTTCTCTGGAGAGGAGGCTGACTGAACACAGACACTCACTGTTACCTCACTTATTATGTGGCAGCCTGAACGACATTTTTCTCTGCTGCTACACAGGCTTTGAAATTGAGCTTTTACAGTTTTTTGTGATTGCTTAAACACTTGTTGCAGAATTTGGCTCAATGTGTCAAAACTCTACACACAAGCCAAATAAGACACAACACTTGGAGATAAACTTGGAGATCTCGCTTCCATGTCAAAATGAAACTCTGCAATCAAAATCTTACAATCATTTTGTTGTCAAAATGGCATTTTTGCAACAAAATGATACACACATGCACCACCTGAAGTCCTCTTTGAAAGTGGCAACAACACACTGTTGTACTTTATATAAAACACTGCTGTCTTTAGTATTTCATATACCTTTTTAATTTTCTCTTACAGGCTCCTGTGAAAGATTGTTCCAGTACAGTACATCCATTCTCATTTCAATGAACACAAAAAAGAAGGGCTTCAGAAGAAAAATATATACAGCTTATTTTTTTGCCATTGCACATTTTTACAAGAAAACACAAAAAAAATAGAATTACAGTTTAGTAATCAATATGTTATGCTAAACTCAAAAATAATTACAGTAAAAATTACAGTGCAATGGTAAACAAAAATTAGTATTGTAAGGAATTGTAAGGGATGAGGTGGATTGCTTATGGACCCTGCCCTCTGTTAGGGTCTGGCCACATCACCTCGTTCACAATACAAGTAATATCATCACTGACTGGGCAACAGGGAAAATATCGCCTTGCGTGCCATATCCAACCCTGGACTGACCTCACCTCAATGTCTCCACATGCCTCTTCCATTTCTTGCAGAAGAGGCAGGTGGGCATGTGGTTGGTAGTCATACACTTTCCAACAATAAGCCGAAAAGAATTCCTCAGTAGGACTAAGGGGGAGTAAGGGGGCAAGTATACAACTGTGAAGTTATTGTGGTTAGTGAACCAGTCTCGGACCAGAGCAGCCTGGTGGACACTAGCATTATCCCAGATCACAACAAACCTGGGCTGCTCTGGTCTGTCCAGTACAAGCATGTAGTGCATCCAGAAATGTGATTATGTGTGCTGTGTTGTAGCGACCTAGGGTGGCATGGTGATGGAGAACACCTTGCACTGACACCCAACCCCCACCAAAAGCTTACCTGAGGTCTATTTGTCGTGCTAAGGCTCAGACTGATTGGTGTTCAATTACTGTACAAGTGTTTTCATATGTGTGTTTGGGTGTTGCCAATTTCAGGTATGTTTTGCATTTCTAATAGAAGTGTTTTCCCAATGATTGCAAGAGGTTTCATCCATGAACAATGTGTCTAATGTAGGAAACAGTGTGTAGTGTTTTGCAAACAGTGTGTTGCAGAACTGCAAACAAAGTGCAAAGCAGAAAATGTGTTTGTACTTTTGGTGCCTTTGTTTAAGGCATGGTAACAAAAGTTAAGGTTCTGGTGCCTTTGTCTAGGCATTCACTTCCGATGTGTAAGCAATCGGCAAAAACGCTGTAAAATTGCTTGGGGTTGTATAGAAATCCGACCCTCTGGAGTATATATCACGGGGAGTCCACCTCCGCTCAGCTTATCACTTTATAACGTGAAACGTTTCAAGCTATAACAATATTTAAGTTATCACGTTTTAACATGAAACGTTTCGCGTTACAAGGAGATCAAATGTTTTTCACGTTTAAACAAGATGATTTCACGTTGTAGGCTAACGATATTTTTACGCTACGACATAGGCTACAAACTTATCAAGCTACAAACTTATCACAATACACTGCTTATCTTGTCGTGACGTGAAACGTTTCATGTTAAAACAAGTTCATGTCAAATCGTGTAATGAGTCATATTCCTCAGTTTATCCGTTCTCCGTACACCGCTTCCTAATTCAAACATGAGTTTCACGCTATTGCCTAATCTTGTCATCTCAATAAACTTTTCACGTTGTATCGTGATTCTGGTCCGTTTTTCTTTTTCTGACGTTGCAACTGCCCTACCATTTTGAGGCAATTTCTGGTATTCACAGCTTTAGCCGATGTGTCTGAGACCGCCCCTTTCCATGCAAAACACAGAGGGGAGGCGTGGTCAATTAGTATATTGTTAAATGGTTAGTTTTCAAATCTCACATGTACATTTAACATTTACAGTTATATTTAACAATTACGTTTAACATTTATATTTACATTTAACATTTACATTTGTATAATATGTTATTTTATAATTTGGCTTTAATGCAGCTCATTACTCTTGGAACAGGTATTACAATATTTTATATGAATTTCTCACTTAATGTTTAAAAAAGTAAAAGTTGAACAATTTTTGTTACATTTGGCAGTGCTAAATGTGCAAAAACTGAGCAAAAAAAGAGAAGGTGCAACTTTTTATATTTGTCTAGGCATAACCTCCAGTGTGTAAGCAATCGGCAAAAACTGTAAAGCTTTACTAAAATTTTGGCATAGGATACACGTATATGGATATATTCATACGTTTTAAAAAAAGGTTACGTGGTATGCTTGCATAGCATGCGTTATTGAGGTATTTAGTACACAGTTTTTTCAGCACTGGGTCAGTAATACTGTAGCACTGGTGTTGTAACTGAAACTAGCTGGTAGCTCTGGTCATTCTGATATTACAGTTTTTCTTGCCAAAAAAGGCAACCAAGCATATCACAGCATGAACTGTATTCTTTTCTCCAAAGACGATTTTATAGGAGATAACAAACCCTGCTGCACTCTGCATCTGCACTTTTTACACTTTTTTGAGATGCCCTGCTGAAATACTGCAAAGAAAGAGACATTTTTGAGTTTTCTTTATTCATTTTATTCTTGTGTGCAGGTATTTCTGTGCCCATGAACTGTCATTGACATGTAAAACCTACGGTAAGCACCTAGACTGGACAAATTCAGACATTCATTGTGGTAAATCTTTGGTACTTAGTTCTTCTTTCAGCAAAGAACCAATAAAGCTTACAATAAACTTCACCCAGAATAAGAAATACTCAGAAATAAAGATTTTTATTGTACTGCATCAGATTTTTCCATGTCATTCTTTCTTCCATACTTTTCAAACTCAGAGATGTTGAATATTATAAACTCTGTAATGCTGTATTTCCACCCATAAGTCCTCCACCATGCATGCAAACTCCTCTTCCTTGGGCCCCTCTGCCATGGTCTCTTACTCTCCTTACATGCCTTTGGCCTCTTTGATCCATGCTTGCAAATAGCAACACAGAGGTGGTATCTTTTACAGACAGATTTGGACTAATTTTTTTTTTTCAGATTTTTTTTTTCAGTGCTGTGATGCTGGGTTTCATTCAGTTGGGTGCTGATTAGTGTTATCACTGAGACATTACATAAGGTACATATAGATATAGATATAGATATACAGTAGATACAGATATAGATATAGATACACAGTAGATATAGATATCGATATAGATATAGATATACATATAGATATAGATATAGATATACAGTAGATATACAGTAGATACACAGTAGATGTAGATATAGATATAGATATACAGTAGATACACAGTAGATATAGATATAGATATAGATATACAGTAGATACAGATATAGATATAGATACACAGTAGATATAGATATCGATATAGATATAGATATACATATACATATACATATAGATATACAGTAGATACACAGTAGATATAGATATAGATATAGATATAGATATAGATATAGATATTGATATAGATATAAACACTGGCTGGGTTATTTTAAAACTGGCAGGTTTGCTGAGAAGAGAGTACCTTGAGGAGCATCCATTTATTTACCTCCTTTATTTGAAAGCAGCATACAAGTAAAATAAAAAAGGACATCTCAGTGATCTCTGTGACCAATACACAGCTTCCAACATGTAGTGAACAGTGTGTTGTGTGTGAACAGTGTGTTGTGTGAGTAGACAGTGAGTAGTGGGAGTACACAGTGTGTTGTGTGAGTAGACAGTGTGTTGTGTGTGAACAATGTGTTGTGTGAGTAGACAGTGTGCTGTGTGTGAACAGTGTGTTGTGTGAGTAAACAGTGAGTAGTGTGAGTAGACAGTGTGTTGTGTGTGAACAGTGTGTTGTGTGAGTAGACAGTGAGTAGTGTGAGTAGACAGTGTGTTGTGTGAGTAGACAGTGTGTTGTGTGTGAACAATGTGTTGTGTGAGTAGACAGTGTGCTGTGTGTGAACAGTGTGTTGTGTGAGTAAACAGTGAGTAGTGTGAGAAGACAGTGTGTTGTGTGTGAACAGTGTGTTGTGTGAGTAGACAGTGAGTAGTGTGAGTAGACAGTGTGTTGTGTGTGAACAATGTGTTGTGTGAGTAGACAGTGTGCTGTGTGTGAACAGTGTGTTGTGTGAGTAGACAGTGAGTAGTGTGATTAGACAGTGTGTTGTGTGTGAACAGTGTGTTGTGTGATTAGACAGTGTGTTGTGTGTGAACAGTGTGTTGTGTGAGTAGACAGTGAGTAGTGTGAGTAGACAGTGTGTTGTGTGTGAACAATGTGTTGTGTGAGTAGACAGTGTGCTGTGTGTGAACAGTGTGTTGTGTGAGTAGACAGTGAGTAGTGTGAGTAGACAGTGTGTTGTGTGTGAACAATGTGTTGTGTGAGTAGACAGTGTGCTGTGTGTGAACAGTGTGTTGTGTGAGTAGATAGTGAGTAGTGTGATTAGACAGTGTGTTGTGTGTGAACAGTGTGTTGTGTGAGTAGACAGTGTGTTGTGTGTGAACAATGTGTTGTGTGAGTAGACAGTGTGCTGTGTGTGAACAGTGTGTTGTGTGAGTAGACAGTGAGTAGTGTGAGCAGACAGTGTGTTGTGTGTGAACAATGTGTTGTGTGAGTAGACAGTGAGTAGTGTGAGTAGACAGTGTGTTGTGTGTGAACAGTGTGTTGTGTGAGTAGACAGTGAGTAGTGTGAGTAGACAGTGTGTTGTGTGTGAACAGTGTGTTGTGTGAGTAGACAGTGAGTAGTGTGAGTAGACAGTGTGTTGTGTGTGAACAGTGAGTAGTGTGAGTAGACAGTGAGTTGTGTGAGCCAACAGTCTTTAGATAAACAACAGCTGACGGGGCTCCTGCCCTAATGACAGGTAATGTAATTCTGCCTCTGCTTTTTAAGCGCCTACACAAAGGCTCAGGTTTCTCCAGCATGTGGAGAAACACACACACATGCACGCGCGCACACGCACACACATACACAAAAGCATGCGCACACAATAACCCATTTGTTTACGACGTGACCAGTGTCTTAGTGAGCTGGGCTACAGGAGCAGCTGCGGGAGTAATAACCAGCTGCTGCAGGAATGACAACTGTTCTAAGTCTCAGTGTGTTAGACCTGTCCACTGAAAATGACACATGAACACACTCGTGCTTGTCTACTATTCTTACACATGCTTTATGGTCTAGGCTCAAACCTACATCTACAGGCAACAGACAAAATAACAGAAACAGCAAACAAAAGATGAATGTCTGATGTTAATGAGAAACTGGGACACCCATTGACAGAGCTGTGTTAAAAGCAGCCCTCTCATTCATGAGCTTTGACAGGCAAACATCAGGGATGTTTATGTTGGGATATGGAGGTGTGTATTCAGTCCTGTAGCAATTCTGAGGCCTTTGTTTTGGAATGTTTAGAAACTCCAGCCCAACAAAATCACACTAGTGTGAATGACCTGTAATTGAAGGGCTCAACCTGGACATAACCAGATTGATCTACTGTCAACACTGTATCACTAACAGGACCTGAATGCACTGTATCACTAACACTGTATCACTAACAGGACCTGAATGCACTGTATCACTAACAGGACCTGCATGCACTGTATCACTAACACTGTATTACTAACAGGACCTGCATGCACTGTATCACTAACACTGTATCACTGACAGGACCTGAATGCACTGTATCACTAACACCGTATCACTAACAGGACCTGAATGCACTGTATCACTAACAGGACCTAAATTCACTGTATCACTAACACTGTATTACTGACAGGACCTGCATGCACTGTATCACTAACACTGTATCACTAACAGGACCTGAATGCACTGTATCACTAACACTGTATCACTAACAGGACCTGAATGCACTGTATCACTAACACTGTATCACTGACAGGACCTGAATGCACTGTATCACTAACACTGTATCACTAACAGGACCTGAATGCACTGTATCACTAACACTGTATCACTGACAGGACCTGAATGCACTGTATCACTAACACTGTATCACTAACAGGACCTGAATGCACTGTATCACTAACAGGACCTGCATGCACTGTATCACTAACACTGTATTACTAACAGGACCTGCATGCACTGTATCACTAACACTGTGTCACTGACAGGACCTGAATGCACTGTATCACTAACACCGTATCACTAACAGGACCTGAATGCACTGTATCACTAACAGGACCTAAATTCACTGTATCACTAACACTGTATTACTGACAGGACCTGCATGCACTGTATCACTAACACTGTATCACTAACAGGACCTGAATGCACTGTATCACTAACAATGTATTACTAACAGGACCTGAATGCACTGTACCACTAGCACTGTATCACTAACACTGTATTACTAACAGGACCTGAATGCACTGTATCACTAACACTGTATCACTAACAGGACTTGCATGCACTGTATCACTAACACTGTATCACTAACAGGACCTGCATGCACTGTATCACTAACACTGTATTACTAACAGGACCTGAACGCACTGTGCCACTAGCACTGTATCACTAACACTGTATCACTAACACCATATCACTAACACTGTATCACTTACACAGAGATCCAGAGTCAGCAGGAGCAACTGGGCAACACCACATCTCCTACATGAGAGAGAGAGAGAGAGAGAGAGAGAAAGAAGGAGAGAGAGAGAAAGAGGAAATGAAAAAGGGAGAGTGAGGGAACGTGAGGGGGAGGAAGGGGTCAAAGTCATGTTTGAAAGAGGGTAATTCCACACTTAACGAGAAGAAAAGAACTAGTCATCCATTGTCTCAAATCCATGATAATTGAGTGCTCTGGATAAGAATCCCATTGTCAAGCCTGCTGTCAGGGCCAATGTTTGACAAACACCCCGCCTTCCTCCACTGCACCCTCTAGAACAACACAGGTTCTCCCTTGTGTCTAACATCAAAGGGCAAGCCCGCGGAGCTGTGGGGAAAGCCCAGTCCTCCTGCGTTAAGAGATGTAACACAGGCTGTGTTCGTCTCTGCTGCGCTACATGTGCATTGTTTTCCCTGTCACAGGGGCTCTCGTAACCACATAGCCCTGTCTGACTGCAAGCTTGCATAGAGTGAGAGTCTTATTTTACAATAACACAAACCTCACAGTTTGGAAACAAAAATCCTTCCAACATTGCTCATAAAAAACAGAATCCAAAAAATACTTAATCGAGGTACATGAAAATCTAATTTATTTACGTGGAGGAGTCGGGTAGTTTGGCTGTCTCTGTCTCTGATTTGTTGACAGTACCTCATAACCAGGCTGCAAAATTCTTTTACCAGAGCGCATAACTGTACAGTGTAAAATAATACAGCTGAGATGTTTGTAATTAGTCTGATACTTTGTACTCAGTTTTACTCTTATACTCTCACACTGAGTTTTACTCTTAATATAGAGTGACTGTGTAAGTGTTTTACCCTTAATGTACAGTGATAGTGTAGGTGTTTTAGACTTAATGTACAGTGATAGTGTAGGTGCTTTGCTCTTAATGTGCAGTGATAGTGTATGTGTTTTACCCTTAATGTGCAGTGACAGTGTAGGTGTTTTACCCTTAATGTACAGTGATAGTGTACATGTTTTGCTCTTGATATACTTGTGCAGCTGTCTGTGCAGTCATAACTTTTAGGGTTTCTCCACACACACAGGTCTTCAGATAGATCTAAAATCCAGAGCTCTCTGAGCAATCAGTGGATTATTTCAATATAGCATAAATGTATAGGTATTATTCAGTACACTACAGTCTGACGTTCAAAAACATAGCAGCTAAAATGAAATGTAAATGTAATACATTCCTGTGAGAGGGATCTGTGGCATTCTCCTTAGTCTGTCATGCTCAATCCCACATATCTAAGCTTAAAATGAGCGTGGGATCAGGCAACAGGCAGATCCAAACTTGCCCCTCTCAAAGCGCAGTCTCTGCTCCTCTATGCAGAGGTGACGCTTAATTACAAATCCAGAGACACCTTGTTGGTGTTGTTGTTGTTGCTGGTGGTGGTGGTGTTGTTGTTGTTGTTGTTGTTGACTTTGTTTGAAATGCAACGAACCTGTCAAGATTTTTAATCTAAGAAGTAATAGATTTTATTTCATGTAAATTTATTGCCCCTAAATAGAATTATGGTAGCTGAATTCTAAAACAAATTTCAGTGAATAGAGGTAGCTGAGGTTCAGTTCTGACATTTTAAAGCCTTTTATTTTTCATCAGCAAATACTGGTCTATTCACAAACTGAGTTAAAACTATCCTCCTGATCTCAACAATGCAAAAAAGAACAACAGACAGAGAGAGGCTGAGAGAATTAAAGGAAAAGGCATCTTTATACTGCAAACTACTGCAAACACATCACATTAGTGCATTTGAAGAGGCTGTGATGTACTTGTAACCACTTCCCCAACAACACCAAAAGTGGTATATATACTGTGTGTGTGTGTGTGTGTGTGTGTGTGTGTGTGTGTGTGTGTGTATGTGCGTGTGTGAGTGGGTGGGTGGGTGTGTGTGCGTGCGTGCATGCGTGTGTATGCGTACATGTGTAGCACCCCTGTGGGAGGCATAGTTTTATTATTTTTGTATACTGTTGTGTACAATGCCAAGATGCTGTAGAAGTGTGATTGCAATGTTTGAGTCATTTGCAACTGTTTTCATTTAATGTGTGTTCATCATAATGTCTTTAATAATGTTAGAATCTGCAAATGTTTTCATTTAATAAGTGCTGTTAAAATCTGCAAGGGTTTTCATTTCATTAGAGCTCATTACGATGTTCGTTTTACAGTTAAAACTAGTTCATTGGAGGACAAAATAAGGAAACAAGACATGATTGGTTAAAACTGGCCTATCGTTTGACTGCAGCAATTTACATGGGCGTGTCTGGTTAATGAGAGAGAGTTTTCGAGAAGTAATTGGGGGAGAGTGAGGAGAGAGTGTGGCGAGAGAAAAATGAGCGTAGAAAGAAGGTTGAATTGTGTTGAGTTAAACCCAAAAGTGTTCCAAAGTTAACCAGAAGTTGCGAAACGCAAAGTACGTGTGTCGTTTGTAGTTTTGTTGTTTTTTCCCAGTGTATATTTGTTTTCCAAGACAGTTTTGGAGGTGTTTTTCTTGGTGCTGGCGAAATTAGAAGAGTTCGAGTCCTCGCCATTTTGTGGATTACTACAGTGGACACTGAGTTTTCCCGGACTTTGTCAAGGACGACTGCCATTGAGATTTCAGCGCGGACGGAGCAGCAAAGACAGCGTAGTCAACTTCACTCTTCAGCCGTGGAGGTCTTGCTACACTTCCTTTGTGAACAGTCAAAAGGTTCAGTGAGTGCAAAATACGTGCCTTGGTCCACCATTTCGACATGCGCGCCAACTAAGGGGTACCCCAGACTGTCTTTGTATGTCAAAACCCGGGAATTGTATTTTATTTTTATGTCACCTTGTTGGTTGTTTATTGTGTGAATATATGTGTGTGGATGTGTGTAACTTCTGATGACTACTGATAGCGTGAGCGGGCAAATAAATGTTCATTGGTAGGACACAGTATTTATCGTTGGTATCTTTGAGGGTGAAACTCAAAGTGGGGGCTCGTATTTTAATAACAGATAAGCAAGGGAGGTTATCCATTCGGCATCAATTGTAGCCATTTCCATAGGCTAGCCCAGGCCTCTTTGACACCCTTGGCAAGACTAAGCCCTAGACATATATCCTGTCAGTGGATCCCATCTAAGCTCCTCCCTTGCATGTGTATAGAGTGGTGGCAGGCCACAACATATAGGTAACAACATATTTTTAAGACAATCAAAAATCAGCTTAGTGGGAGGGCTACAGGTGTGTGTGTGTGTGTGTGTGTGTGTGTGCACGCAGGTGTGTTTGCATGGGTGTGTGTATGTGTGTGCGTGCAAGCGTGTGCGTGTGTGTGTGTCTGTGCGCGTTTATATGCACATATATCCGCATTCAGCATGACAGGATGATTGCTTATCTCTGTGTTTGTCGACTCCAGAAAACACATTTTTACTGTAGCCCAGCATTGCCATACCTGACTCAACTGTATCTGCTGTTTACTCAACCCTGAGCTCTGTGCGCTGAGCATGCTGGTGCTGAGAGTGAACTAAAATGAACTGTCTATGGAAACCCCAGGACTGCAGTGAGGAAACATTGGTTTATCTGACAGGTCATTCACCAGTGCCAAACCAAATATTTTTTTAGGTCACAGCTACAGTTCACCGTCAGACCAAACTTTTTTGTCTGTCCACACACACAGACACACACACACATTCACGCATGCATACATACACACATACGCACCCATGGCAGTCACACATGAATGCTATTACAGTAGCCGTGGAAATCACATTTAGTCGATCTAAAAAGCGAGACGGCACGTCATGTAACCAGTAGCACTGTGAGACCCTGGGCCCTTACACTGCCATATCAAAAACACACACTCAAAAACACATACACATACTCAAAACCACACACACACACACTCAAAACAGCACACATAAACACACATACACTCAAACACACACACACACACACACTGACTGATACTGAACACCACCTCAGGTGGAATATGGCTGAGCCACTGTTTCATGGTGGTATTGTTTAATACCGTCAATTAAGCTGACGAGCTGATATTTCTGTCCAAGCCCTTACTGTCAATCCTTTCATCTTCCTGCCAATAAATCTCTCACAGCAGAGGGTTTATGTAATCTCTACAGTGAGTGAGTGACTATAAATTCACTCTTGTGGATGTGGTCCTTTACTGCAGTATGAAATTCCTCTATTAGCCCAGGCTTGTCAGTAATTACATAGCCATCGGCTACACAAACAGAGCTTGACGTACTTTTATTCCCGGACAAAGCAACTTGAGCTCTGTTAAACCATACAGTGTCAATAATGTGGAAACTGGATTTAACTTAGGACCCTAAAAAGGGACAAGATGTAACTGTTGCAGACTATCCCAACACTTCAGTCCCAATTCTTCTGTAGATGTCCATGTGCCTGTGATGTGAGATGTCTTTATCACACACTCAGAAGTTACATAACTGCATGACAACAACATTAACGTGACGTGGAAGTCTGAGAAAATATTTACAAACGATTTAAAAATGTGTTAAGTTTACCAACAAGCCATATAAATACTTATTGTGAAAATATGTTACAAGTGAAGAAATAAACACACAAATATTGAAATCCAAACAGATGTTCCTGCATTAATTGTGACTGAACGACATACATGGGAACATGATGGCAATGAAAGGGCTTGGATCTGGGCAGACTTCAGTTCCAGCATGGTTCCTTAATCACAAACTGTGTTCAGTAACGTGGGGAAAATCACCCTAGCTAAACACTGATTTTAGATAGATTAATTTTTACAGATTCTGAACATTGTCCAAGTGCTAGAATCAATATGGCATGTCACAGTGGCATCTCAATAGTGAACAGATCAGCTCTAAAAAGGCATTCTGCACCAGTAAGTGACATCAAGTCTCACTCATCTCCATCACCTTCATTTTATTGCTCACACTCAAAGTGACACATCTGCAAACACAACTTTTATGGCACTATTGAGAAGGATCTCAGCCAAAAAGCATTATCCTGAACAAACTGTCCTGCCAAATTCCTACCCAAGTAAACTGCTTTCCATGTCAGACAAAACACAGAGGTAAACAAAATATTTCTATTCATTCATAAAGACGTTCATCATGACTTTCATGACTGAATTCAATCCAAAAATTTTTTGGCTCTGCTAGTTTTGCATAGTGTTATATATTTCAGTAAATTATGAAAATGTGTGTATTGCAATATATCACTAAATACACAGCTGGGTGATATGTTTTGATGAAATTGTATCATAACTCATTTTCAAAATGTCTTCGTCAGTGCCGACAAGGGATCACATAGAGCAAGAAAACAAAAAAAAGGTGATTCTTTTTTAAAAGATTGTATCTGCACTAACAGGAAATCCACTCTGACACTGTGTAGAGACAAGCCTCACATTAGCCCTGTTAGCCTGTCATTACGGCTCTAAATCACAACTCTCATAACAGTCTCAAACTGCAAAACATTTCCCCTGAAAAACCCCTCACACACATAATCTGACAAAGCCCAAAGTTTCAGCGTCTCCCTCCCCCCTCAGTGCTGGGAGCTCCCCCCGCCTTTGATGTGTAGGGTGGAGGTATGCTCCCCATGGAAGATGAGCGTCTCTGAGATAACCACCTGGACTGCGTTTGGGTTTGGGTTGGAATGGTCCTGTTGGCACTTACATGTTTATCGAATTCCTTAAGCTTCGTCTGGACATGTGGATACCACACACACACAGGTCAAACGCTGCCTCACCACCAGAGCAATTTAATCATCTGAGAGCAAAATATACTAACATGATTCCAACACATAGGATTTTTTACTTTGGCTCAAAACACAGATGCATACACAAAGCAATCTACATAGCACCAGCAGATGTAGAATGATGTGAAGTCAAAAACTACAACTGGAAATCCAGCTCTTTAAGGATGCTCAGAACTGCTCAGTGGTTCCCTTGCACACCTAGCAAATACTGCAGTCAACCACTCTATTGAGCCAACTATTCCCCTGATACAGAGGTCTTAAAGATTGACCTGTATTACCAGTGCCAACAGGGAGGCACGCAAACCTCACCTGATCTGACAGGGCTTATTGGCTGTATGACTACAGTTGCAGCCCCAGGTTATGTAGTTAGATTGCTACAGACTTCACAGTACATGAAGTCACTTCCTAATGTTCGCCAAGGGCATGTAAAGGGGTTTTAACAGAAACGGTAGTCTACAAAGTGCCATGTTACACATACTTGGCAGAGTAAAATCTTTTTGTACCATCAAACTGTTGATGTGAGGGAAAAAAGAGCAAACGCTTGTCAACATGACATGAAACACAACACTGCTTTTTTTTAAATGACTCTCGCACTGTGCGCTGAGGAAAGGTGGGAATGGCAGAGATAATCCTCTAAGATATTTTGTATGCAGGGCCTCCACTCCCTGCACAAAGAATTCATTTTTGGCAATAAAAATGAACCTGCCAAACAAAAAGGTCCAATTTCAGGGATGTTCCATTTGAGTGATATTGCATAAGAAATCTCTCTGACTGGCTGTTCTCCCAAGTGTTCCTCGTTTGTTCTTTTATGTGTTTACAGCACACCTTCCCTCCTAGCACCTGGACTCATCCTAGGTACTAAGATCTTGCAAATGATTCTCAATCTAATTGATTTATATTGGCCTGCAGTTCACCACTCACCTACCCTGTTGGTGCAATCTTCCTTACACAAAGCATCGGAACATGTGGTGAATTCTACTAACGGAACCCAGTCTCTCAGGAGGTTCTGTAAATCTCGGAAGGACCTGTGTTGCCTTAGCTATCAAAGTCATCAACTTGATACAACCACAGTCATTGACCAAAGCCACACAACCATACCCCAGAGTCACAGAGTACAATGAAGTTATTACAGAATTGAACATGAATGCATTGCAAAACAGCTTTTGTGCTGGTAATAGTGATAATGGTAATAAGGGTTATAGCATTATCAGTAAGAATGTCTAGAGCTTAATATAAGTAACTCTGAGTGAATGTGCGACTCCACTACCTTTACTTACTAATGTCCAATATTTTCCAGCTGATTGCTGGTTCAGTGCTAGGGAAAAAATTAAGTCCACGTTTGTCAAAATCATGCAAGGAAATAAAGAACTCGGCACCCATCGCATTTGCTTATAAATTATGAGGTATCTACTGCTCTAAAGCCTCACTCGTTTACTCACTATTGCACTGTTTTACAATGGTTCCAAATTTGCCTTGAATTAAACTGAGTCCTGATCTGAACTCAATCCAACACACATCCCTTCTCCAAATGTTTCCAGATGTAAACATTCCATACTCAAGAAAAATAATTTAATCCAGTGCAGCCAGGTGCCCAAAACTAAACATTATTCAGATTAACAGACTATAGACTACAATACCAGAAGCAGTACTACAATCTAAAGTTACTAGATGTCTGTGGTCCTAATAAACAGCCCCAGGAAGAAGGAAAAAGACTGTTTACAAACCAAATGATTATTTATTTTTCTTTCTTTAAAGCCAGTTTTCTTGAGTCTTCCCCATTAGTGATTTGTAATGATCCAAAATCAAATGCCATATGCATTACTGAAGTCACCAGAGTGTTGAAAACGCACTTGTCATCCAAGACGATTACTCAGCAAAGACCATAACATTGCATCTGAGGTAATCAACTACAATCTTAATCTCTACACTTTTTCTACACAACCATAGACAATAACAAATAAAAACGACATGAATTGTTCCCTTCATCACTTTGTGTACAGATCCAGGAAGTCAAAAGACTTTAAATATTGGCTAAAGTGAAGTCATTCTGCTTGTTATATCCACAGCTGTTTTAAAGAGAGGCAACAAATGTTTTATTGTCCTTAGTAAAAGTAGTTAGTGACACACTCCTGCATGAATTGTATATAAACTATGTAAAAAGTGTCATTTTAACAGCAATAGTTCAGAGGGCTGGACCACAAAGCGAGGTAAAGATAACTTCTGGTTAAGTTAACTCAGTGTAAGTAGTAAACCTCCTAATAGAAGTGACCTATAGCTTCATTCTCATAGCAAAACAAAGCCATAGGGCTCCTCTGTTAGGTTTACTACTTACTCTGAGTTAACAACCAGAAGTTACTTGGATAAGCCAGTTACCTCACTTCGTAGTACAGCCCTCAGGTTTGTGAAAAGCATATTAAATCTACATGTCTGTGAAATGGCAGCAGATCCCAAATATTTATATATACCATACTAAATTCATTGATGGGGCTACGTGCAAACAAAATGTCAAGTTTTTGAATGGATATTTGTGTACACTGTGTCTTAAATCCGGAGGTAAATTATAACATTAGAAAAATGTGTTTAAGTGTACACAGAGGATAAAGTTTAATTATTTGTCCTACCTAATGTAAAGTGCATGAAATTTTAATAATCAACTGACAGTAATAACTTGTCAACAGCAGTGATAATGTGTACTTATGGCTGACCGCCATCATCAGTCATTTTGTGCATTTGGCTTTTCCTAGTGATCATAAAATAAGTCATCTTAATTCTTTACATTCGTAAACAGACCTTTAATGTAAAGTACATTACCATGTACTCAATCACCAGGCCAACTCTAAAAACCTACTACAGAAAACCAGGAGACATGATCTGGTCTTTTTTTTTAAATAAAAAAACTAGTCTCTATTTGACAAACATAAATAAAAGTAATGAAACTGAAAAAAATGGGAATAAAAAAACTAACATTAAAAGAACATTAAAAGATACAAAATAGAAATATTACTGAAACATTACCCATTAGAACAAAATAAAAATGGGATGACTCAAGTCATTGTATTCAAATATCCACAACATTTTTTTTTGCTTATACATTTACATATGTACATTTTTTTCATAAAATGCCACTCTGCAGATCAAGGGTGCTTTGGAGAAAGGTTTCAAATGGTTAAAAAAATAAAATAATTCTGTCTTTGGGCATCAAAACGCACAGAAAAATTAGGGAATCTCTTTATCTCTTTCTGGGAATCTCTCTAAGCACAAATACTGACTTCACCAAGGGCTGTAAAAGATATGGCTTTTCTAAGAGTTACACTGAACTGCTCATAAAGCCAACATAACAGAAATGCAACCCTAACATAAGTTTTGATGTCCTGTGATTGTATAATTGTGCTCTTGGTGTTTAATCCGTGAATCCCAGTACATTTGCATAAACAATAAAAATTAAAAATACTTTGAGACAAAAAAACCCTTTTTTTTTTTTTGTCATTTCCATCTGGCTCATACATAGTGGTCTTTGGTTCCTTCCATCATTTTGTTCTTACAGCAGTAGCGTTTGTTGCTGTAGTCTGTCCGGTGGGGGGGTTCCTGGGAAACCCTGTGAATGCTGTACACCACCTGCCCTTTTGAGCTTTTTGCTGTTGGACATTTGTCCACAACCAACTCCCTCTCCCTGTCCTCCTCGTTCTCTACCTCCTCAGCGCCGTCTCCCACCCTGTCCAGCACAGACATGAGAGCCTTTTGCTCCTGCCGAGGGTCTTCAGTGGCGTGGTCTCTAGCTGTGTTCGTTTTAGACTGCACTCTCACAGTATGCTGCATCTCCCACTGATTGTTAATGTTGTCCTCTGGCAGGGCCACACCCGCTCTCTCTGTGGCTTTCCTTCGCTTACGGACCCACCACACACACACGATTGCACACAGAAGCCACAACACGGAAAAGACAACACACAGCACCAGCAGCAGGTAGCCTGAGAGAGAGAGAAAAAGAGAGAGAGAGAAATGGATAGGGGAAACTTAAAGGTCTGCTTTACTCAATCACAAAACTTAGGTACATGAGCCAATAAAAGGCACACAGATCATCCGTCCATCAACACCAAAAAAGTATAACAAGAAAAACAACTTAAACATTTATCAGCACTGAAGAGGATCAAAACTAAACAACCAAACACCTAAATCTGAAAGCAAGCCTCAGAGCAAGAGAACAAAAATAATAATAAATATAGCTGCAGGCAGCATATTCCAGTTCTTATTCTTTCAGCAACTCTTACTAAACATGCGCGTAAGGATTGAAACACTGGGAAGACAGGTCTCAACTGTCTAGTTCCAGATAACTCATTAGTTATTAGTTAGATCTGATCTTTTGCAGAAAATTAAATTTTCAAATGTGGTTATTGATGAATATATACCAGCTACACACAAAGCTCTTGAGAACTGTAACAAAAAATAAGTTAATAAATATTGGCACACTTACAGAGAGGCAAAAATCCTGTTTAGGTTTCAGGTGAAAATGTACAGGAGGTACACTAGACTGACACGCATATTTGTAAACATATCAAATAGGGCTGTCACGATATCTGATTTGTGGCCAAAAGAATACATGATAACAATGTTATCGCAATATCTGTAGAAAATTTTAATAAACAGTAATAATAATGCTATCAGTCAAAATCATCTTTAAATTTGTATTATGTGTTTTGTCTCTTTTTTGGCAAATGAATAACATTCAAAATACGAGTGTAGTGAGGTGGAGAGTCTGTAACCATAACTGTACTAAAGAGTACAAAAAGAACAATTACACCACTTAATGGATAGTGAAAAGGCAACCAGATGAGCTGATAAGCAAAATAAACAAAAGATCTCCCAAGGCCTAACATCTGCCATCAATACAATGTCAACTGAAACAAAATCACATGCAGGGAGCTTGTGCTTCTACTCCCACAGTTTTCACGATATCGATCCCATTCCAACAGTAACAGTTCCGTCCTAATGCCTTGTAGTGTGCTTGTATACAGCTAATTGATCAGTCCACTCAGTTTTTTTTAATTGACGTTTTTAATCGCTTAATTTTCCATTGAGAATGTAGACGGGGGCCACTAGGACCAAGCGGAAAAACAAGACGCAACACATCGTTTAGCTCCTGTTGTAATGAGTTGACATGCATGTTTGGTATAGGGTGAAGCGTCAGCCAAGCGGCACCTGGAGATGATGTAATGTACTTTTAAACCAGTGTAATGGAACTCTCGTAATGTGTTTAGGTTTTAACAATACTGTTGGTTTTTAGTTATTAATGTGCTTGCTGAGTGTACATAGTTTGACGATTGTCAGCGAAGCTCGTGATCTGCTGGGTGAACAACCTCACATAGCCAGCGCGCTGCTGTCTGTAGCTGAGAATCACTGTTTTTTTGCCAAAGGTACAGAGCTTTTAATAGAAATAAGTATAATGATTGTATTATGATTGTTGACGCCTGTTTGTTTGATCGGTCCAGTAGTTACCGTTAGTTACCGTTTTTAAGTGCTTATTTTCCCATTGAAAATGAATGTGGAGTCTCCAGTGCTGTGACGAGGGATTGCACACAGTGGCAGTCAGTAGTTGGATTCAGTGGTCTTTTGCTCCTTGACTACTAGAGACAGATCGAGTAATTCGACAGTTAAGATTCGATGATGCTGAGGCGCAATCACAGTTGCATTTTCTTGCGGAAATACATCTCTAGTTTACTATATATATGTATTATTAACATGATATCAATATTTCATTTTTTTAAATATCACTGTTATTGTCAATAGTATATTGTGACACCCCTAGCACCGAATCAGATCTTTAAAAATGGACAAGTCTAACGTTCAGACATATTACATAGCTACATAACCATGTATATCATAAATTATCCTGATTTTATGTGATTTGTTTGCAAAGATGGGAGGAGCATACATGACTAAATTATTAGTCCGGTATTCAGATAGTTAATTACAACGTCTCCAAACTCTGAATCTGTTTCTGCTTAGCTTACCAGGGCTTTTGTAGCATAATCATCAGGGGATCCTTGTTGATATCCAATTGTGCATGGCAGAAAGTATATATCATCATTATTGTTAAATTTTTTATTGGTGGTGTCATGAAAAATAACTGGCTAAGTAACCTTAGGTACTTGTACTTGGAATTCTTTTTGTGTGAACACCTTTCTGAGAATATTGCTAATAACGTGTTTTTATTGCTTACAGCCTTGTGACAATTCATTTGGGTGCATAAATGCATGATGACAGTTATAATAAAAACTTTATTTATACCTTTAGGCTAAGTAGGCAAGTAAAAGTGCTTTATATACTTAAAAACAGAATGGCAAAAAAAAGTGTTGAGCACAATAAATAAATAAATAGAACAGGATAAAGTAACAGAAATATGTAAAATGAGAAAAATTTGAACAAGCAAGTCAACACTATAGAAATAAAAATATGAAAATTGAATTTAAATTACAAAAGTTGTACACATCATATCTTATCTATAAGCTGTAGCCTGTCTGTATTTTTGTTTGATGGTCAAGTAATAAACAAAGTAGAGTTAAATTCTCAGAGCCTTTTGAGGAAAATTAGGGTTGGATGAGTGATATGTGTCTTGGATTAAAAAAAGCAGACTTGATTTCAGCGTGTGAATTAAAGTTGGAGTCAATGATTGTCAAACCTTGAAGGCTGGCTAGGCTACCTAATTGGAAAGACAAAGTGATTGGAGTGCAACTATCAAAACCAACAAAAACAGTTAAAAAAAAAGTACTGGTGGAAGACATCACCTAATTGACAGTAATTTGTTCTGGTAAACATAGATTTAAAAAATATTGCAGTTGGAGGGAGTGAATGAATAGATTGGAATGCACTGTACCAGGTCATACAGTGATAATTTTGTTGAGAAAGAAAATTAGCCACAAATTCCTTTCTAAGGCCCACTAAGCCAGCATGGGGGTGGTAATGGGTTGAGGTCATGGTGGATTGTTATAAACAAAAGTCTTGATTTATTTTTCATTGATAAGCTTTATAAATGACTTCTTTGCCTTATATGACTGTACTTCTGTGTTCACTGCTTTATTTACGTGATTACAGATTATTTTAAAATATAAAACATAAACAGATTTTTCTTCCAGCTGAAAAAAATAACAAATTCATTAGGTTAATAAAATAGATTTTTTTAAACTAACAAATGGATTTCTTTTTCCAGGGCAGCCAATCGTAGGCGTTTTTGACATTGGAGGTGACCACAGAGAGCCGACTGAGACCACCACTCTCAGCTGGGCTTTTGGAAGTCCAGACGTTTCAGAGGATTAGAGTTTCACATTAGGCAGAATTTCCAGATGACACATCAGCATATTGGGGTGGGAAAAAAAGAAAAAGAAAAAACTGTTTTGATGGAGACACTGTTGCTAGGAATGTTTCAGTTAAAAATAAAAACTGTAATTTGTGTTCATCACTGCAGAACTCCAGACTATAAAACAGATCAGAATTAAATAAACAGGAGGAGAGACACTGTGCTTCATAACTGAATTATCTTATTTCTGCTAACCCCTCTATTCAGATGTCATAAACGATTGATGATATTTAAAATCCTCATGATCCTTGTTTGCCAAGGTGGCAGTCACTGAGATAAAACCAAAGTATCTTCCCAGAACAGCACAAAGAACAGCCTGCAGCAAAGTCTGTACTCTCACTTACACACCACATCTTCAGCCAAACATCTCACACAGAAAGTCTACAAAATTTTTTTTTTCAGTTGATTTTACAACTCCAGCTAAGGGATCCTAATTCAACACTACAAGTTAAAACATGGGTGTCACAGGAGAATATGTCACTCACCACACATATACCAGAACTGTGAATGCCCCTTTAAAACCAAGCCAGCCTTAAAGAATCATTTCTCTAAAAAAAACCCCGACTCACAGAACACAAGTCTTACCTCTGCAGTTTTCCTGCACCTTACTGCAAGTTTCTTTTTTCAGGAGATCATTTAAAAAGAATGCAGTTGTGAGGTGTTTGTTTAAAAACTGCTCCTTTCAAACACATGTTCTGTATATTAGCCTCATACAGAGATGAAAATGATGCAGACCAGTAGCTCGTCATAAAGGGAGGGTTCACAGGACCATGAGGGGTGTGTATTTAGGCCATTACAGAGTGAGGGCTTCTAAGACCACGGCTCATTCAGGGTTGAAGTGTTTGATGTAGGACCACTGTGGCACTTTTGTTTTCAATGGTTTTCCTGAATTTATGACTAAAGACAGGCTCCTTCTCCACCTTTTCTTTGTCTTCAGTGCCTCTCTGGTTGTTTCTGCACCACTCACACCTGGTCAGTGATTCTCACCATTTCCCCAGGTGTCACAGAACAAAAAGGGGAAAAAAGTACATCAAATGAATTAAAAGAAAAACATGATAACAAAGAGGCACACATACCAAACCACTTACCAGGAGCAGAGCGTGTGACCTGCGGCTCCACTTTGACCTCTCGCACGGCCAGTAGCACAGTGCTGTTGTGAGGACTGGACAGAGCACTGATGATGGAGCTGACCACCTCCTGTATCTCCCCCGGGTTCACACCTGCCCCATTCCCATCAAACGACTGGAGAGGGGAATAAGAGACAGACGAACAAAGTAGAATAGAGAAAAAAAGAGTTAGAGGAAATAAGGTCATAAACAGAGAGTTTAGATGGTGTAAAAAAGTATGAGTTTCAAGTGTAAGGAGGAAATAAAGAACAGGAAGCCTTCAGAGACGGAGAGGGGTAAAGGAGAGAGAGATGGAAGAACAACATGGAAGGATGTAAAGACTCTACAAAAATTCTACAATGCAAGAGATTTTGCAACGTCAAAGCCAACCAGAATATTGTTTTGTCATTGATAAACTGATGATAAGCAATGATAACCAACAGATATGCCATGGCAAAAGCATACTTCTGACAGGTTTGGTCAATGATGTATATTTCTGACAGACTTCCTCAGTGATGCACTTTCGGCACTGTGCTTGCATGAATGTGCTTTCATTTATCTCCCAGTAAGTAGAGTCTGGCTCCAACAGGAATGTTTCTAAAGTTTGGCTGTTAATTGAAACACAAAATCAAAGTCCTTGGTCATAGAGCTCACAATGTAAGGTCCAGCCATCCCTTTTCCAGACAGAATTTCCTAAGACCATAGCAATAAGCTTAATGACTGCATAAGAGCAGAGAGAGACACATAAAACAAAAATCACTCCATCACAGGCTTAGTCCCTTAGTCAAGCTCAGTTCCCCTGTGTGTCTGGTTTCTATGGCAATAGTCTGGGAGACCAAAAAATCCCTCATGAGTACAGGTGAGTGTGCGTGTGTGTGAGTGTATGTGTGTCTGAGTGAGGGAGTAAAGGCAAGAGAAAAAAGAGAGGGAAGGAGAGAGAGAGAGAGAGATAGGGAGAGAAAAAGAGAAAAATGCTACACCATGACAGAACATTGGTAAAATCTGTCTGAACATCTGATATAAAGATTTACAACTTCTGACTGAAGAATATGTGATAAATAAAATTTACATTTGACCTTTGTCAAAAGGTCCAAATGCTTGACCACATCCACAGCAAGCTCTGTCTTGCATTTATTTAGTATGATATGCATAACTTACATTTAATACCACTGAATCGTCCATGGAGAAATGTGTATGGGTTAAGCAAACCTTAATTTCTTATTTCTATTTAACAGAACAAAACACTGAAGAAAGCATGTATTATTGATTAAAAATGTCTAGTGCACCAGAACCCTTGAAATTGTGAAATATCTCTAAAATGCCCGACAGTTCTAGTCGAATACTTTCATCTAGCCAACTGCTTCACAGTGGGAGGAGCAGTGTGTGCGGAGAAAACATGAGAGAGATGTCAGGAATATGAATGATGTGGAGCAGGTAAAGAGACATATGGTGTTTGGGGGTGGGTGGGGGGAGGGGAGGTCTGTTGGTAAAATGATAAACAGATGTAAAAGTAGCAAAGGGAGAAAAGTAGAAAACACCTCACTCTTACAGAAGGACAGAGGAGGAAAAAATCACTGAGGTAGTTTTACAGGTTTTCTCTGTTTAGCCCATTTTAGCTCTTTTAACAGAGAGAAAGGCACTTTTAGGAGAGAGAGAAAGAGGACTGACATTTGATATGAACACTAGAGAGAGGGAGACTGAACAGAGTATTTACAAGAAAAACTATGATTTAATAATTGCCTTCTAAAGAACTCTGAGAACAAGCTGAGTATGAAAGCCAGATCTGTGGCTGTTGGCTTCATTGTAAGCCCTGCATGGGCTTAATTACACACACTGTAATTAAACAAAGGAATGGTACATAAAGCTTTATGAACAATAATGAGCAATATATTCGTTTTTTGATGAATAATGAGCTGTATAATTTTTTTTTTTTTGAGCAATAAGGATTTTTTTTCTGTTCTTATTTCATCACTCCCCATTTTTTCTGATAGACATACAGCAAATGAATGAGTGATTAAGTGTAATATTCTTGTACAGAGAACGACAACATTTGGATGGGCAGAGAGTAATCTTTAGTCTTTTGTACCTATAGCAGTCTTGCTGGATCTTAGTAAGCTCATTAATGGTTTAGTCAAGCTAAACCATTAATGTGTGATAATTAGGTTTTATATGTTGGACTGTAAAAATGTGAGAAGACTCTCACCATAGCAACCTCCACCGCATTGCTGCTGGAATGGGACAGGTCACAGAGAATAAGGAGGGTGTGGTCTTTGGCCAGGGTTCGAGTGATTGGCAGGTACCTCAGCTCTGAGCAGATACCTTCCACAGTTGTACCCTACAGTGTCACACATGGGCACACACACGCATGGTGCACACACAAACACACACGCACACACCGTGCAAATACATACGCACATGGGAACAGAACAGTTTCCCAAGGCAAAACGTAATATTTATTTTATAGGTTTAAAACAGTTGGTAATTATCTCTAGGTACATTTGTGCTGGTTGTAAGTTGGTTTAACACAGAGTTAACATAGGGCCTTGGAAGCGACTGGAAAAGAGGTCACGGCAGGTCAACGCCCAGTCCTCACCTGTGGCACGCTGTCTTTGTCAAACACCAGGGTAACATGGGCACAGTCCTTGTCCTGCTGCCCACCACTGGGTTGGCATATGGTGCTGACCTGCTCGAGGTACTCAGGTCCGTAGCAAACTCCCCAGTGGCAGGGAGGACGAAAACAGGACAGGTGGTGATGTGTCACACATTCCTGGTCCCCTGGACAACTGGAATGCTCTGGAATACCAGGACCTCCCTGTAAAAGGCAGAGCCTTCGTCCACAATACACCTGGAAATAAAAAATGGATACAAACACTTGAGGTTCTTAAGACCTTTGCATACTGTCTTCATGAGCAACACACCAGCAGACAAGCACAGCTGACCTTAGTGCATGGCTGGACAACTCAGCACACAGAGCTAATTCAGAGTCTGTGTTGTATTTCAATATTTTGGTTATGATCAAAAGACGCATTTCCTCTTCCATACCTGTGACGATTCTGTATCAGTTTCACACAAGCATGTCTCTGTCTGACACTGCTGACCCAGGTTAACAGGCCAACACTGCAGAGATGTGCCCTGTGTCTGTTACTTGGTTTGATTACCAACCATCCCATGCCTGACTGATGCTGACCAAAATTCACAGGGACTGAAACTGGCCAAAGGTCCCTTGGGTGGGTAAGTGAAACTGGCCAAAGTTCCCATAGCAAGGTAAGTGAAACTGGCCAGGGTTACCCTCACTTAGCAGTGGTCAGTCACTATTAGGTGCCTATGCAGTTGGAGATAGACAAGTGAAGCTGAGTGTTTTTAAGACTGTGAATAACTGTATGAATGAATGAGTGAGTGAGTGAGTGAATGAATGAGTGACTTGAGTGACTGAGTGAATTAATGAATAAGTGAGTGACTTGAGTGAGTGCGTGAATGAGTGACTGTATAATCGTATGAGTGAACGATTGTATAAATGTACGAATGCATGAGTGTATGAGTAAGTGAATGAGTGTATGAGTGAGTGAATGAGTGTATGAGTAAGTGAATGAGTGTATGAGTGAGTGAATGAGTAAGTGAATGAGTGAATGAGTGTATGAGTAAGTGAATGAGTGTATGAGTAAGTGAATGAGTGTATGAGTGAGTGAATGAATGAGTGAATGAGTGAATGAGTGAGTGAATGAATGAGTGAATGAGTGTATGAGTGAATGAGTGAGTGAATGAGTGAATGAGTGTATGAGTAAGTGAATGAGTGTATGAGTGTATGAGTAAGTGAATGAGTGTATGAGTGAGTGAATGAATGAGTGAATGAGTGAATGAGGAAAGCCTGAGCCCCAGGTTACCCAAGTCCATCTCCTAAAAAAGGAAAGAGCGCTCAAAGAAAAAGGACAGAATGAAAATCAATCAGGGTTAAAGGATAGAATGAGAATAGAGGACAGAATGAGAATAAGAGAAAAAGGACAGAATGACGCTCAGAGACGCAGCTCACCTTGGAACACTTCCTGTTGCCATGAAAGCACTGACAGATGTTACAGTCCTCCTCCCAGTGCCAGCCAAGAGGAAGACGTGACCCGCTGTGGGAACACTCCATAGCGGTACCTAGGACTGGACAGACGGGGTGGGCAAACATTAGGTACTATATTAGGGACCACACAAGGGACACAGAGCTTTAGAGCTCATGGCACTGTGAGCTGGGCTGGTGGCTGCCCAGTGACCCTCTCCTCCCAGGTTAGACCAGGCATTCCCTTGGCATCTAGCTGGGCACTTACAGTCTTGGCAGCGCGGTCCATCCCATCCCACTGGGCAAAGGCAGCGGAAACTGTTAATCTCGTCAACACAGGTGGCCCCATAAACACAGGGAGATGACTGGCACTCATCAATGTCTTAAACAGAAAGAAGGAAAGAAAGAAAGATAAAGAGAGAGAGAGAGAGAGAGAGGTCACGTTACCTATGACCTTGTTCTCATGAGACAGAATTTTTTGTTTTCTTCATACGTTTTTCATCCAATTTTTTCATATATACAAACATACATCCTGACTCAAGCTTGTCGTGCCGGCTCTTATGCTATCTAACAACAGGCTTTTCTGTCTGGGTGAAGTCTGAAGCTCTCACACTGTGGGTCTGTGCTAAGTCAGGTCTAGCCCTGGCCTGAAACATGAGCCTTCCATTAGCTCTGAGGTCTAATAAATTTAATTAATCTACACCCTTTTATTAATGTTGAGTCTGAGCTTTCAATGAATATATGACAGGATGGATTAACCCTAACCAGCTGGGTCTGTAACCATGGTTACAGACAGGGAATGCCCCTCACTGTGTATACGGGTAATATTCCTCCACCTCACCCAACCCATGGACACTCACTGATTCGGCAGTCCGGCCCAGTAAACCCAGAGGCACACTCACAGTGGAACCAGTTCACCCCATCCACACAGACACCCCCATTGAAACTACAGACAGAGAGCGAGAGAAAGAGAGAGAGAGCAGAAATAAGTCTGGATATGTGAGACGAGGAAGGCAGATGCTGGGAACAGGAGAACAAGAGAGAGAATGCCAACAGTGAGTATGTGATACAGTTCCAGCTCAAACAGAGTGACTTCCAACAGGATTACATCTACACTGAGGTCTCAGGACTGTGTTACCACAACTTCCCAAAACTCTTCAACATGTCACTAAAGAGTGGACAGACAGTCTCAATGCTGGTTAGACCAAGAAATACTCAAACTGACATTAAGAGTTTTCGTTGTTTAATTTTTTATTCATGTAAATAAATAAAGGTTTAAAAAACTTACCAAGGATGTGGATTGCAGTCATTGACATCTGTAAAGACAACCAATGGAGAGGCTGTGAAAAATATATCAGTTTCCTTTTGTTTTGGTCACAGAGGGCAGTTGTCAGAGCTATTAACAAAGGGGTGTGTGATGTTTGTTATAAAATACCAGGCAGCAATTGACAGTCAATGGGCAAAGTTCACTCTAATGAGAGACTGTTGTCTTACTCTGATCACAGGTTGGCCCCTCCCAGCCATCCTTACAGATGCAGGTGAAGCCACTGACCCCTCCCACACATGTGCCCCCATTTGCACAGGGTCCCGTGTCACAGGAGCTGTTCTTGGCTACACACACACAGAACGAGAGTGAGACAACAGTGGAGAACAGAAGACAGTGAAATCAGAGCTAATTTGGCAGGAAGATAATCCTAGTGTAGCACTTAATGTGTGTGGGTCTTCATTCAAAGTGAATGCGTGGCCTGATCTGTCACTGGCCAACACAATGACAGCCACTCAAAAAGAAAAAGTCAAAATGGTCTAATAAAGATTCATCTTAAATGCATTCATTATCTCTTTCTGAAACATGGGAGAATATATACACATCTATACACAAGCGTGCACACACACACACACACACACACACAACACTGACCAGTGTTGCAGGTACTGCCTCCCCATCCAGCAGGACACACACAGCTGAAAGTATCACCATGATCCTGGCAGGTACCACCGTTAGCACATGTGTGAGAGTCACACTGACTCTCTCCTAGAGTAAAAACACCATCTGGTGTTAGAGTTACCCTGACTCTCTCCTAGAGTAAAACACCATCGTGTGTTAGAGTCACACTGACTCTTTCCTAAAGTGAAAACACCATTATGTGTTAGAGTCACACTGACTCCTAGAGTAAAAACAGCATCTCTGAGAAACCACAAGTAAACATGACCTACACTGAACCATTAAAGAGTCACACCTGAAGCACTTTAACTCACAAGAATACATGGATGGACACACACACATACAAACAAACACACTCACGTGAGTGGCAGGTTTTGCCCTTCCAGTTGTCTGTGCAGTGACAGTAGAAGTCATTAAGCAGATCCTGACAGCGGCCGCCATTTTTGCAGGGGTTACCATCACATTCATTCACATCTGAAATGACAGAGGAGTGTGAAGACAGAAAGAGGAGTGCACAGACAGACAAAGAGAGAGAGACAGAAAGAATTCAAGTATTTGAGAGGGAAAGATGTTGACACAATGATAAGCAAGCAAACATGTATGCAGAAGGATTGGATTAGGGTTAGGGTTAGGGAGGGAATCAGCAAACTCACTGTGTTCACACAGTGGCCCATCCCACCCATCTGGGCACAGACAATAGAATGAATTAACCCCATCAACACAGGTCCCTCCATTCATACACGGAGATGACACACAGTCATTTATGTCTGAGAGAGAGAGAGAGAGAGAGAGAGATAAAAGATGAAAAAACGATATGAACAGATAAAAGTAAATTTCATTTACGGTGAGATTTAAGCAGAGAAGAGCCTGTGTGTGTGTGTGTGTGTGTGTGTGTAAGTTTGTGAGCGCACAGGCGTGGGGGGTGTGTGTGTGTGTGTCTGTGTGTGTGTGTACCAACTAACTCTCGTGACAATAAGTCCCAGTGAAGCCCGGCTGGCAGTCACAGCTGAAGTTCCCTCCTGACTGGCTGATGCAGCGGCCATTGGGACCACACACATTGGACAAAATGTGCCACACCCCTTCATGTGTGGAGTTGCTCACCACTGCAGTGGTACAACTGTCAATCACTTTGGGAGAACAAAGAGAAGCACAGAGAAACACAGAGACAGCAGATTTAAACACAGAGACATTATAGGTTTAAACAAAGAGACTGTAGGTTTAAACACAAAGACTGCAGATTTAAACACAGAGACTGCAGATTTAAACACAGAGACTATAGGTTTAAACACAGAGACAGCAGGTTTAAACAAAGAGACTATAGGTTTAAACACAGAGACTGTAGGTTTAAACACAGAGACATTATAGGTTTAAACAAAAAGACTGTAGGTTTAAACACAGAGACATTATAGGTTTAAACAAAGAGACTGTAGGTTTAAACACAAAGACTGCAGATTTAAACACAGAGACTGCAGATTTAAACACAGAGACTATAGGTTTAAACACAGAGACTGCAGATTTAAACACAGAGACTGCAGATTTAAACACAGAGGCTATAGGTTTAAACACAGAGACTGCAGATTTAAACACAGAGACTATAGGTTTAAACACAGAGACTGCAGATTTAAACACAGGGACTATAGGTTTAAACATAGAGACTGCAGATTTAAACACAGAGACTATAGGTTTAAACACAGAGACTGTAGGTTTAAACACAGAGACTATAGGTTTAAACCCAGAGACTGTAGGTTTAAACACAGAGACTGTAGGTTTAAACACAGAGACTATAGGTTTAAACACAGAGACTATAGGTTTAAACACAGAGACTGCAGGTTTAAACACAAAGACTGCAGGTTTAAACACAAAGACTGCAGGTTTAAACACAGAGACTGCAGATTTAAACACAGAGACTGTAGGTTTAAACACAGAGACTGTAGGTTTAAACATAGAGACGGTAGATTTAAACACAGAGACTATAGGTTTAAATACAGAGACTGCAGATTTAAACACAGAGACTATAGGTTTAAACACAGAGACTGCAGATTTAAACACAGAGACTGTAGGTTTAAACATAGAGACGGTAGGTTTAAACACAGAGACTATAGGTTTAAATACAGAGACTGCAGGTTTCTTTTTCTCTCTAAGATGACATCACAGGGTGAGCATCAGGAGTGGGATGTTAGCTGGAAGTTAAAATAATATATTTGCACAAGAGTAACTTGACGCCAACTGCAGTGACAGTCTTTGAAGGGAGATCATTTTGGTCTAAAGTTCAGATTTGTTTTTGCCTCTACTTTAGCCCATTTTAGAATGCCCTGTTACCCATGATCTTTCAAGTCTTCCTCTTGCACAAGAGCAAACACAGCTGAGGCAAGCACACACACACCCTCTTGACACATGGGAAGCCAGTCATGCATGTTTTCCCACACTGTGAATCCTGAAGCATCATCTAGTAGAATGATGCACTGTGAGTAGAGTTCTATTCACTTTGTTCTGCCCACATCTGCACAGACACATGACTAACAATGCCTGGCAATTTCTAAACAGTGATGAGAGACACTTGCCAACACGTTGACATTTAGGATGAGCTTTTAGATGATGATAAAGGCATAGTGCAGGATTTCAATTTTGGGTAAGTGATAATTTTGAGATTGTGTTTAAAATCAGACATGGTTTGGGATTAAGGTTCAGACTGGACTGGGTAATTGTGAATAATCCCAGGTGTCGAGGTAAAGATTAGGCTGTAACCTCCACACGGACTGCTCTGACAGTTGCCTCATTACTGGGGGCAGGCTGAGGTTAAAGGTTGAGGGTTATACCTCTGCAGTGGCTGCTCTTGCAGTGGTCTCGGGGCTGAGAGCAGGTTTTCCCTTCATACTGGTCTGGGCAGGCACAGTGGAAATCTCCAGACACAACCAGACACTGGCCATTATTCTGACATGGGTTAGGACTGCACGGATCAGTCCATACCTACAGACACCAGGACAGGACAAGGGAAGAGAAGACTGGGGTGGAGTCAGGATGCAAACAAAACAAAGACCAAAACGATAAAGATTTCCAGGGACAGCAGTGACTGGATTATTCTAATCATGGGAATTAGGAGCTGACCTGTGATCTTTAACCATGGAGTGAACGAGGTACTTACTGGAGCAGTGGCTTTACGTACCTCACAGTTAGTCCCTGTGAAGCCCTGAGGACACTGGCATGTGTAACTGTCTAGCAGCGTGTAACATTGGCCCCCATTTTGACATGGGGCGCTGATGCACCCGCTCCACTGCAGCTCACAGCGTGTCCCCACAAAGCCTGGCCGACAAAGGCAGGTGTAGCCCCCCCTCCCCGCCTGCCACAGACAAGAAGAGTTCACAGTTATCAGCATACACTCAGACAGAGGAAAAACCCAGTAAGTAATCATTGCTCTTCAGTCATTATCTTTAAACCAGGAACACAGTGCTTCAATCACATCTGTACGTGCTGCAACCACAAATGGCTTGTTTTAGCTTGACAGTTTGACCATGCTAGATTACCATGCATGTACAGTATGTATATATATATATATATATATATATATATATAAATATATTGGCTTGTTCTCTTAGGAGACCTTTTTGATGTGATTTGATCAAAAAGACACATATTCAATGTCTTTAGAGCAGTGATTCTCAACCCCAGTCCGAGGGGCCCGCTGTCTGATTCCAATGATCAATCCCTTGATTAGCTCACGTAACTGTGATGATGAAGAGTTAAAACAAAGACATGCAGGACAGTGGGCCCCAGGGCTAGAGCTGAGAATCACTGCTTTAGAGTCAGTCTCTCTCTCTCTCACTCTCTCCATTTACCTGACATGTTCCTCCGTTTTGACACTGGCCATAGCAGCTGTTGATATCTGGAACATGAAAATAAATAAGGTAAAGGAAAGGCGGCAGGGAGGAGTGTTAATCTTGAACTTGAACAAACTGGAGTATGTAAAGTAAAGGATCAGACAGCTGTGTGCTGAATAAAAGCAGTGCCGGCTGCACATGCACAGCGTTCATTAAAAAGCTGCTGGGAAAATACCAGCTGTCGAAATGCAAGCTGAGATTCATGCAGTGAGAAATGTAGGTAGGCCAGCCTCAGTGTCTCCTGAATCCAAACACATTATTCTCTACCTGAGCTTCTATTCTCTGTCCAGGAAAGCACTAACATCTGAATCCATTACTACTCAGTGTCTTTGCTCACTGAGGTTAAATAAGAGATGAGCTGCCATTGTTTGAGAATGCTGTATATGGACAGTGAATCAAATCTCTCTTCCTTAGTGGAACCAGACGTGTTCTATCTTGAAGGGTGATTTCCATTTTGAAGTTCTCTCACAAATAAATCACTGCACATTGAAAGAAAAAAACAGCTAATATAAATGCTATGAATTCCACACTGCTTGACATGAGCATGTCTTTTACATTAATCTCTCTAAAATGTCTTTCAAGAACTGAACACCTTTTGTTGCCTTTGATCTAGGGCCAGAGAAAAAATTCCCACACAGACATGTCCAAGTATTCTTCTCTAAGCTCTGTTCTTACATAGCAGTTTACCGAGTAGAGAGAGAGAGAGAGAAAGAGAGAGAGAGAGAGAGAGTCAGGTGGCACGATTCAGCTCCAGGGGGAAAGAAAGAGAAGCTGAGAGAGAGAGAGGGGGGGGGCAGAGAGGTACACAGAGAGAGAGAGAGAGAGAGAGAGAGAGAGACTGTGATTTTCATGCAGATACTGACTGATGTCACACTTCTGTCCCACCCAGCCACTGTAACAGGCGCAGTGAAATCCACCGATAAGGTTTTTACAAGAGTGAGCGTTTAGACAAGGCCTCCGTATGCACTCATCTACATCTGTGTCAGAGAGAGGAGGAGGAAATGAAGGGTGAAGATAAACACTCAGAGAGAGATGACAGAGTGACAGAAAGAATGAGAGAAAGAGAAAGAGAGGGATGGGGAGACACAGACCTGAAATTTTGTCTTCAAACCCTACAAGCTACCAATATTTCACAATACAGAATTATTAACAGTGTGATAAATCAACACACAGGGACTCAGTTTCCCACAGTGCACCAGGAGCCTGGCACACTATTCCTGAACACACTCAGAGCCAAGAGCGTCCAACTTGCCCTTCAGCATGGCCTGCGTTTCAGTTTAAACAAAAACAAAAATCAAAAATAAAGCACTAAAGGAACACAAAACCCACATCATTTCCAAACAGAAAGCAGGACACATTCCCTGAAAAAAATACTAGCATTGAGACTCAATTAATTTTCAACTCGAATCCGACATGAAATCACCATATAGGTTTATATGCACTTGAAAAACTGAATTATTTCAGTTATTCCCTGAGATGAAACCAAGTTGGCCACTTGATTTGGCCAATCTCTCCTACAGTACACTGATAATTAAATACATGGATGTTGAGTGAGGCTTTCCTCTGCACAGTCCATTTAAGCACTAATGAATATCTGCTATTTAGTTAATAAATATCTATTATTTTTCTGTACTAGGCACCTGTGCTTTGTGCAGACTGTAAGATGACCCTTGACTGGCTGTTCTTTTGCCAAGGTAACTCAAGCCCACAACTCCAGAGCTGTTTCCGTGGTAACAGTACACTAGAGCTTCGATCTTAGCTCCCCAGTTTGTTGCCAAGTTCTAAAGAGTTTACTGCTTCTAGACTTAAAGTGGATGCTGGGGTAAAATACCTCCACCCTTCCTCTCAGCCGCCATCCAACTGCACAGCCAAAGATAGGCTCAACGCAGGGTAGATTTAGCCTCTGGATTTGTGGTTGCCAGGACATGTGGTATATTTAGCTACCTTCAAATCAGCTGGGCCAGGGTACAGATAATGTACAGCTTGGTGCCATGTCTACACACATACACACTTAAACCCACACAAACGCGCGTGCACACTCACAGGCACAAACATACACACACACACACACACACACACACGCAGGTGCACACACGCATACGCGCACACGCGCACACACACGGGGCTGTGGGGTAATACAAGGAGTGCAACTGTTCACTTAATGTTTAACCACAACCACATCATTAAATTAAACATGCAATCTGCACACTCTGAGAACTACTGATGAAGGAGCAGCTCACCTTTATGAAGGTACACTAAAGTCTACACTGGCCTGCTTTATGATCTACATTACCCCAAATCAAAACCTGCTTTATGATCTACATTACCCCAAATCAAAACCTGCTTTATGATCTACATTACCCGTAATCAAAACCTGCTTTATGATCTACATTACCCCAAATCAAAACCTGCTTTATGATCTACATTACCCCAAATCAAAACCTGCTTTATGATCTACATTACCCCAAATCAAAACCTGCTTTATGATCTACATTACCCCTAATCAAAACCTGCTTTATGATCTACATTACCCCAAATCAAAACCTGCTTTATGATCTACATTACCCCTAATAAAACCTGCTTTATGATCTACATTACCCCAAATCAAAACCTGCTTTATGATCTACATTACCCCTAATCAAAACCTGCTTTATGATCTACATTACCCCTAATCAAAACCTGCTTTATGATCTACATTACCCGTAATCAAAACCTGCTTTATGATCTTCATTACTCCTTTAAAGGCCTTATATTACATTAATATCCTAATGAAGAACTGCTTTAGGGTCCAGTTGAGCACCAATTTAGTTACAGAACTGAATGTTTTACTTTGCTCAAGACAAGGATCTCTGCATGGATGCATCTCTCCAAAAGAACATCAGTCCACAAGATACAAATGTGAAATGTCACAGACACACACACGAACACACTCACAGAAAAAGAGAGAGACACAGAGAGGGAGAAGAGACGTACCTATCTGACAAGCTCTCCCAGTCCACTGCGAAGGGCAAATACAATCAAAGCCATTCTCAGTATCAATGCATGTCCCCCCATGGGCACAGGGATTAGACACACACTCATCTGTGTCTGAAACACACACACACACACACACACACACACACACACACACACACACATACACATACACATACACACACACACACAGTTAACTTCTAAAAATTAGGTACTACACACACATCACACACACAAAAAATACAGTTAATTTCTAAAAAATCAGGTACTACGCAAACACACACACACACACACATACACACACACACACACAGTTGTATGTTTTCCTCTTCTTACCTATTGCACAGGTCTGCCCCTCCCATCCAGCGGTGCATTGACATGTGAACCCAGACGACACCTCATGACACGAACCCCCGTTGGCACAAGGGTTTGACACACATGCATGCCTCACTGAAGACCAGTCACATAGGAGAATCCCACAGGTGGAGCAAAAGTCAAATTACAGAAACATGAAAAAAAAAAAACTGTGTGAAATGTAGTTTTCTACTCTGATGTAAATATACACACTTAAGTAATAATACAAACCCTCTCTATGTGTGGGCATCTCCTCTGTATGAGTGATGAGTAATGACTGCCTGATTTTGTTTTTATGGTTGAACTAAGGCTAATACTAATAATTGCACAGGATTTTGGATATAACAGTCTAAAACGCTTTTGGACATAACAGAGCCAGAGAGAAAAAAACAAACTGGACCACTCTGCAAAAATCCTCTGAACCTCAGCACTGATATGACATACAGACCCGAACTGGAAATGTGGAAATGTTCTTTTCCAGGTTCTTTGGCTCTGAATAGGCAGACAGTTGTGTTAGTCACTAAAACGCAGTTGCGGTCCTTAAACTGGAAATGAGATGTCTTCTCACCCATTTCACAGTTCTTGCCCCAGTAACCCTCTGGACAGTTACAGTAGTACTCATCCGGCTCAGTGTTTAAACATGTACCACCGTTAACACAGGGCTGGTGTGTCCCACAGTAATTAAGGTCTGGATATAAAACACACACACACACACATACAACAAAACAGGTCATCATTACTAAAGTTACCATGCTGCCTTAAAGTTTCTAAGTTTGTGTGTGTGTGTATGTGTGTGTGTGTGTCTGTGTATGAGTCTGTGTGTGTGTGTGTGTGTGTGTGGGTGTTTGTGTGTGTGTGTGTGTGTGTGTGTGAGACATAATCTCACCTTTGTCGCACAGCAGTCCACCCCAGTTCTTCTCACAGGTGCACTGCCAGGGTCTGGAGCAGGTGCCGTGCAGACATCCTGGATACGTCAAACACTGGTCACAAAACGGACCCTGCCAGCCATAGTTACACCTACAACAATCACCACCAAGACTAGTCAGTGCTGAGGTTCCATCTGGGATGGCCCAATTGTTCCAAATGCATTATCTCTCCACCCGGCATAACCAGGGCTCAGAGGGAAGTGTTCCATTGTCCTCCAGTAAAGCCTCACTGAGCTGAACTCTCCACAGAGTCAATTATAACATCACAGCAGCATCAGTCACTTCCCTCACCACATTGCCTTTTGTACGCTTTGTACCAGACAGCAATCATTTTAATAACAGTAAAACTAACTCATAAAAGACTTGGTAAACACTACTCTTCCAGACTCATACACCAACTTTGCCACTTCACACATTAAGGTTACTCAGCTCGGCGGTAATAATGGAGCCCATGCTGTGTGTCACTGGCCATTACCCTTGGCCCAACATTAAACAAGCCAAGAGGAATCATCAGGCAGAGAGGTGGAGCATTTAGCTACACTTAGTGAAAAGTGGTTTATTTTTATTGGAAAGTGGATTATGAATCAGTATTTGCATAAACAAACTAATTTGCCTGGTCCTTAGAAGAGGCATCCAGCCACATAAACGCCACATGCAAAACTACAATAGAGCAACACACAAAGTCCCAAAAATCAGCCCAACACACAGCCAATCAGAGCACAGGACTAATTCAGCAACAGTGTGAAGACAAACTCCACACTACAGATGTAATAAGGTGGCAAATAACTAACCGCTGAAAACAGAGCACAAGATGTTGAAAAGGACTAACGGTGCATCACTATAATAAACAACATCTAAACTAATCACTAAACTCAAACATTTAAGACATTAGCTCAGCAGTTCACACTCACACACTCTGTAATCGTAGAGCATCTTCAAAACATGAAATGTTATCAGTAGTTCATACTGAAACAAATAAAATCTATTCTTTATCAAAATACCGTAATCCTACATAACATCCCAAGTCAAACTTGTATTCAAAAAAGAATAGATATGAATCATTCCAATAACTGACACAGCACTTCCTCTCTGTGGACCCTGACTCTGTCCTCTTTCAGCTCTTGCTGTCTCCCAGCTGCACACTGCAGCATTCAGAAAGGCAGACTTATCTGTTATCACTACGGGAAAAGAAAACTCATTTTAAACCAGTGATAGATCAGAAGAATTGGTGCTCATACACCAGTCGGTGAAAACCAACAGATGGCCTGATGTGGAATATACATGGTGGTTAAAAAGATCAGAACGCTTCAAAATCAAATTTTACAACAAAAGAAATGTCATTCCAACATCATCTTGACCAGTTACAGACATGAAAATAAAACAACACATGAAGTCAGGGATGCACAAATCAGTTTTGGATAATCTGTCAGTCTGCATGTAGTGACTGAAAAGAAATGAAAATCTCTGATGACAGACTATGATATGTGCTGTATTACAGTAGCAAACAAACCCTCTCCTCCCCCTTCCCAACCTTACAGAGCAGGACATTCCACAGAGGCAACAGGTCAAAGGGCACTTCCACGGCACATGTAATGTAGTGATGAGACACCCTGAGACATCGGAGGGAGATGGGACGTATCCACACACACACACACACACTCACACACATACACACACACATTCACACACATACATATGGACAGGCACTTAGACAATGTATACACACACACACACACACACACACATACACACACACACTCATAGACTTAAAGGAGGGCTGGTGATGGGTTAGCCAATCAGACGGTTTCCTTTGGCTCTCTGTCAACCTCGCTCCAGCTGTCTCCTCACTTCATTCAGAACTATTTAAAACTTCTCAGTTCTCAACACAGTAATGCTTTAACCCGTGCGTGCTAACAGACCACTTAACCAGGCCATGCCATGCATACACACAAAGCCACAGAAGGATAGTGTCTCCAGTTTTACACACCAGGAGCAAACAACTACTCAGCCATGCTATACTAACTACAGCAGCCCTGAAGTCTGAAACCTGCACACCAGCTGTCTATGCAACTGGTCCACGCTACACTACATTCTGCCAAACTGGCAACTGTTTGCCCTGACAACAAGAAGACACTAAACGAGAATTACAATATCAGCTTCTGAACACTGACAGCTACAGAGCCAAGCATGTGGCTCAATGTACACCCTGCCAATGTGTCCGTAAGACAAACAGGCTTCCACGGCAACACGAAAATACAGAGGACTGAAAGAAACCAATCGCTAACACAACCCACCAGTCTGCCCTGACAGCTGCAGTTTATTCAACCGAATTACTGCAGAATTGACTGACTCACCACAACTCAAACCTGTTCAATCTACAGCATAACAATCATTTTACATCAAAGACTTAGTTATAACAAAGAATACCTTTCACAGCAAGACATCAGAGACTGCAAAGGCTACAGAAAAGGTAAGAACTGTTTTGTTTCTGTCATATAATGTAGACGACAGCACTCAGTGCTGATAAAGACTGTTCTGAGAGCCTCATCATCCTCTTATGCTCACTCTAAATCTAAAATTAACACTGAATTACATCAAATTTAAGATTGGAAATGAGAGACAGACTGAGAGTAAGGAGAGATATGGTCACATACATTACAGAGCCAAGTCCAACCAAGAGATTAAAACATTCCTGTCCAGAGCTCTGTTTCATTCTTGGGGGTTGTGAGGTATTTTTCACTCCACAAAAGTCCCACTGAGTGATGATCAGCAGGGGAGTGATCTGAACTCTGACCACATGTAAAGAATGCATCAAGTTCAATTCCATATCTATTCTGAAGAATTATGACCAAAAGAAGAAAATCACATGAGGCAAAAAGTGATGTTTGAACCTGAAAAGGGAATTGGACAGGAGTGTTTCTTTGACGACTTGTTAATACATCAACAAAGAAACATCAGAAACCCTGGAGAACTTTCTAGAGCAATCTGATCCTTTACAAATTCATTCAGTTTGTCATAAACAGTCAAATCAGGAAAACAACCAGAGGAAAAACAAATACCTGATCCACTGGACAAGACAATGTGTTCAGTTGAGCAATCTCTGATCATGGAGAGATAGCGAGAGAGAAAGAGAGAGAGAGAGTGAGCGGGAGAGAGAGAATGAGAGAGACTGAGGTAGAGAGAGAGGTAGAGAGAGAGAGAGAGGGAGAGAGAGAGATTAGAGGATCAAACTCACACGCATTCGCCAGGTACCACACAGCCTCCGTGCTGTTCACTGCATCCCTGTTTACAAATAGCTGAGGAGGGAAACATTAAAAAAAAGAGAGAGAGAGAGAAAAGAGAAAATGTTTATATACCAGAATCATAAAGACCACAGGCAGAGAGTCATCACAATTCACGTCATGTACTGAAGTTATTCCAACATTGTTTTTCTCAAATAGAGACAAGAGTAGAGACAATAGAGACAAGAGTAGAGACAGCAGAGGAATCTGCCAGGAAAGACTACATAGAAGATAATGATGTGCAAACTCTCATTCACCACATACAGCCATCATGACACACATACACACACTCACACACACCTTTCTTACAGCCCTCTCCCGTCCAGCCTTCTATGCACTTGGGGTTGCCCAGGTGGTCACATGTGTAGTGGCCGAAATAGTCGTCGCGTGGGCGGCACTGCTTGTTGCACTTGCTGCCGTAGTAGTGACGGTCGCAGCGCACGTGCATGCTGTACCAGAGGATGGCCGTCTGGCCGTTATGCCGTAGCAGCTGGCCCTCCTCACCTGGGTTCATCTCACCTCGGTGAATGCTCCGCTCAATCAGTAACTCCTCACCTGAGTGAATAGAGGGAGAGAGAGAAGATGAGGTTAGGTATAGGGTGGTGTGTGTGTTGTGTTGTGTCTTTGTGTGTCATGGATATAGCACGTTCATTGGTAAGACCTAGCTGAGATGTGCTGAGTAGTGCACTGTGGAAAACAGAATACATTACATATCCATTTCCAAATGCAGCGTCACTCGTCTGATCATCGGAGCATTGACTCTCTCAGTCTGTCAAACTCACATGAAAGAGCTGTGACCACACAGCTATCCATCATATTTGTGTCGACCATTCGTTCCATGCAATGGAAAAACGTAGAAGCCTGGCTGGATTAACGCACACCTCTCGCTCGCCTTGGGTACCGTTGAAATATAATTTATTTTGTCAGTTTACAGCAACAAAAATTGAATGAAAAGTGGTTGTAAATTCATCCTTGTAGTCATACCTAACGAAAAACATGAATTGGTGAGGAGAAACGTGGTCAAAATAGTGTGTTTAACCAAGCTACCCCTTTTCCATCGACTCAACCCCAAAATTCAACTGCGCCCTATGTCATATAAACTTACGTGGCATCAAACACGACGTTAGGCACGTGAAACATAAATATAAATTCAAAACTACCAATCACAATTATTCAATAAGTATTCATATCTTAAACACAATTCTTAATTCAATATGTAAAACGAAAATGGCTATAACAATATTACTAGTTCTGTTTTCACATGCAAATTTCACATGTAAATGTGTTATAACCTGGCTCATATGGTATTTATTAATAGGACTATGTGTTTACTCTATGTCTGCTATCATTCACAATGCAACACTGCTGTCTAGGAATGCCATAAAAGGCCATTTCAAGTATTGTTTATGTCTTCCTACAGAAATCAGACAGAGCAACTCCACGTCAAATTCAGTACCTCACAACAGACTCTCTCTCTCTCTCTCTCACCCACACACACACACACACACACACACACACACACGGTACACATGCACACCCACGCACGCGCGCTCACACACACACATCCACGCACACGCACACAGGCACACACGCACACACGCACACAGGCACACAGGCACATACAGGCTGAGGGACTGGGAGGGGTTGATAACTGAACAGTCTGCTTTCTGGCCCTCCGCTGTGTTGTGTTTTGGTTTTTTTTTTCCCTGTTTCTCACTTTTCCCTGTTTCTCACAGTTTCCCTGCTTCTAAGGAAGTCTCCACTCAGACAGCTCAGGAGCCAGAGGGGAAACTATACTCATGAGTAACAGGGTGGAAGAGTAACATAGGAAATAGAGCCACTTCTCCAGTGGAGAAACAGTGACCTTGCCAAAACCTGCAGCCACAGTGGCAGGACTGGGAGAGAGAAGAGAGGAGCAGAGGGTAGAGAAAGCCAACAAAAGAGTGTCTAATAGTTCAGATGATATAGAAGAATAGAACTGAAGAAGTGAAACAGCGGATAACTATGCAAACTCCTCGAAATGAAACAGTCTTATAAGATCCTATACAGATAAAAAAAGACCTAGACATAAACAGGTAAACCAGACAAAGATATAAACCAGACCAAGACATCTATCTCTATGTTCAGGGGTCAGTGGGGTGTGTGTTCCTGTGTAGGAAAATCTGGAATGGCTTCATTGTGGATCTTTTTGGCTTCAGAGCAGATCCTCTCAGCTCCAGGGTGGATCTTTTTTTGCGTCAGTGTAGATCTTTTTGTACTTCTGTCATACTTCTGGGACTCCGCATCTGAATCTGACATGATTCAGTTAAGTCTGAGTACCCAGGGGCTCTGAGTATAAAAAAAAAACATTGCATATGTAACAGATTTAATCCAGCAAATGCAATGATCTCCACATCTCTATTGGTAACTCAATCGGTCCACCATTAGAACATAAATGAAACTAACAGTTTGCCATTGTGTTGAAAATGGTCTACAAGTCACATCACAAATGATTCCCTCAATATGAACTTCTGTTTTATCAAACAGACATGGTGTCATGTTTAAAACTGTACTCTAAAAATTGATGTGTGAAACCAATTTAAAAAAATGTAGTCAAGTGGCTGCATGGATCTTTTTACGTTGGTTTAACTTGCCATATTTTTAAGTGTAATGAACATACATGCCATTATTGGATACATCATTTTATTTAACTCAGGGCAGCTAGAAAGTAACATGGTAGCTCAACTTATTTTATCTTTGTGTCAAAAATTAGAATTCTCAAGCTGATGCAACTGGTTTATCGGGAAAATTTGAGTTGGTCAAACTAATTTTATTTAGCCCTGTCAATTGAGACAAGCATTGAAACCACTTTAAAAATTAAGGCAACATGCTGCATGGATCTTTTTATAATAGCTTAACTTGTGTTTGTCAAGTACACTGTAAACCCAAATAAGTTAGCAGGACTTAAAAAAATTAAGGCAACTGATTACTTAAAACCTTTCAGTTAATTCCTTCAAAAGCAAGAAGTTTGCAATTTTTAAGTTATAATTGCTGGTACTACTTAAGTTAAATGAAATTACTGATTATATCAACTCAAATATTTTAGTAATATGTACAAATAATGTAATATTTCAGTGACAGATGATAGAGTTAACAACTTATTCTTTTAAGTTAAAATGCTGCCTATTTCATGTTTTGTTTAGGAGCATTAGATTGCTGTTGCTTGCTCAGAGAAGGACCCCAACTTAGTGAGTATTGGTTGTTCCACATTAACTGGTGACCATCACTACACCATATTTTTGTATGAAGGCGAGATTCTGAGGTAGAGGCGTTCAGTCATTATATCACAGATGGTAGCTTGCACCAAATCCAAAGTAGCTGTAATGACAACTGTAGTGACCTTTCTCTTTTTTAAAAACTCTTTCCAATCACTGTAGAAAGTTTGCTGAGTCAAATGTATGCGGATGCGCCCCCCATCATGTACCGTGGAGCTGACGTATGATGTTGGAACTCCAGAATTTCATGCTATAGTGACTTCATAATCTGAAGTTAACTTTACTTAATCCAAAAGTGATTTGAAATGAATGAAAAGTTTTTAGTTTACATAACTCAAGATTGGATTATGTGTTATAACAACTTCAAAATTTGAAGTCAGTAGAATTCATAAAGACACTTTAAGTTTACACAACTTACTAGAGAAACTGATGTGTTAGCTTAAATTGCATTTTTCAAGTACACACTGTAAAAGTCAATAAGTTAACTTAAAACTCTCAGGCGAGCTCAATGCCTCAAACCAATCAAGTAAGATTGCATAATAGAATTACATTTCTTTTGTGTTTGAGAGAGTCACTAACCACACTAACACAACCATGACATATAAATATATAGCGAGAAGGAACTACACCATTCACAAAGACAGTTACATTCACAATGCACAGATAATCCTAAACTATCACTAGAATTAATAACACAACACAAAGACTAAATGATGAACAATTCACATACAATTCTATTAGACACAATGGGAAAACATAAACGGGACAATAATTAACTGGGGCTGGGCAACAGTTCATCACCCCAAGGCATGCTGGGAAGCTCCGCCCATGTGATGAGATGATAAATTGTGCACATGTCAAAACAGCTGTAACAAACTAAACACAGGTGAGAACAATGATTGAACTAAAAGACAAAACAGGGCTGAACCAAAAACTGACAAAGGGAGGGGACAAGAGAAACAGTGAAAACAGAACCCAGACTCAACACTAGAGGGAGAGCTAACAAAAAAGGGGCCACAGAGAAGACAGAGGGACCAGGGCATGACAAATAGTCACTCACTTACACTTTACAAAAACGGTTGTCAGTTTAACTCTACTTAGAGTACTTTTTTTTAGAAAGAATACTTCTACTTTCACTTTTGCCACCTCTGGTGAGTGTATGCGTGTGTGAGTGTCATGCTTTCTCTCATTTTTCATTGACGAGTCCAGGTAAATTGGTATTTCTCTTCCCCTTCCCTCCATCCTTGCATCCCTGCTTCCTCCTGTCTTTGTTTCCAAAACATGTGACCAGTGAATTAAGAGGCATAATCACTAATAATGCAGCCTTCATCCAGAACAATGGGACTGATATTTCCAGCACTGGCTCATGTTTAGACTCCAAACATGGAGACAGACACAGGAGACTTCCTGAGAGGTAAACAGCATAATGTCTCTCTCTCTTCCTAGGGCCTCTGCTGCCCACTGCCCAGGATAGAGCAAAAAATGTGGCTCTCTCAGATCCACATCCAGCCAACATCAGCCCCATGTTGTGATAACACAAAGCCTGAGCTACCTTTGCCTCTGGGAGTCTGCACACTGTGCCACACTGTTATCTGACCTTTTCTTTTTTTATAATCTTAAGTGTGCCATAGAACTTTATGACCTCACTGAATCATCCAGCTCCATCCAGCCAAGTAAGACACTGCATGGGCTGACTACATGCTTCCTCTCCTGAGGTTAAACAGGCCCAAAAAAAAATGTACCCATCTCATTTCAGTGTTGAGGACAGACACCTGAGTGTTCTGTGATTTTATATTAGGCTTGATAGAGTCATGGAGCAAACCTATTCAAAAGTTGTTTTCTGAACTTTGATTAATCTGAAAAAACATGACGTTTGTTCAAATGATAAGTAAGGTAATGAGGAAAAAAGGTTTGTTTTAAATCCATTATGTTTGATTGATGACAACTCCATCTTGTCCTGTCAGTGCATGCTGCCTCAGAGGTTTAAAATCAAAAGCCAAATGAAACAACAATAAAATCTCATTTTTTTCAATATTGGAATTTAGCAGGGCATGAGGCAGGAGAACCCAACATGGCCATGCTCCATTTCCAAGACTGTTATTAAATTAAATCATAAATTTAACTTCAGCTTATCCACTCATCCTGGATTAAATGAATGTCAGTGTGAGTAATCGGAAACCAAACCCAAGTGTTTGAGCTTTAAAGTTCTTCTCACTTAGTGCATGCTGTGCTGCAGGGACCCATCCCACCAGTCACCAGCAGACTGCCAGTTCAGCTCCTTGGTATGACAAGGTTATCTAGCCACACTGAGCTAGTTTTCATGACGATTTGTGCTCCACTTCATCTCTGGCCGCGGATTGTTAGAAATGTCAGCATAAGCTCCCACTAAACCAGGGACTGATCAGTCTCTCCCACTGCTCTGTGTGTATGCGTGTCATGTGTGTGTGTGTGTGTGTGTGTGTGTGTGTGTGTGTGCACGTGTGTTCGTGAGAGTGAGTGTTTGTCTGTGTGTGTTTGTGTGTGTGTGTGTGGGGGGGGGGGGGGGGGGGGGGGGGGTGTATCATTGGAAACACACTGGTGGGTGAAGAATTAGCATGCAGTAGCTATGCAGCTGTTCACTTGGTAATCAGTACACAGACTTCAGTGGAAAACGACAAGCAGCCAACAATAATTAATGGCTTAGGAGAAGAAATGCTCTCACCGTCTTTAAATAGACTCCAAATCCCTCAGAGGGTTTGTGTGATCACACAAGGCATGAAACAGTCACAGACCATTTCTCATACATCACCATAAGTTCGTGATATAACCAAACAGAAAACCTTCAACTTCATTTCACTTCAAACCTCCATCCTGCAGCAAGGAATTTCACATTTGCATCAGCAGTGAGAGCTAAACTCAGCACTCACAACCATCACCATGTCCATTAAGACACAGCAATGTCTAACTGCAGTTAGATGTTAATGTGACGCTGTACTACAGTGGCAGCTTTAACAAACCCACTGTCATGGCCCATGTTATAAACTTTACATTAAACCAAACCTTACATTACAAAACTATACTAAACATTATTATTATCTGACAATGACTTCACTCCATATAATCTCAGCTGTCATAAACTACACCAGCAGTACTCCATACTCAAACTGTCAGAACCTTAATAATAACTGTGCACATTCTCTGATGCGGACATTAAGAGATCAGAAAATTCCTGCCGCTCCTTAGGATGCTTTGAAGACCTCCAGCACCAGCAGTGATGCGGGGTAGACTTGTATGAGGAACTTGTTGAGTGAGTTGTACACTACACCAGGTGATGAAATTAGGTTGATGTGTATTTGAGCAGCAGGCCATACTATTTCACTCCACATGTCTAGATGTCAGAGAGGTCATATCTGGATCTCTCCAAAGGCCTTATATTTCTCACACACGCACACACACACACACACACACACACACACACACATACACACACACGTCTGCACACACTCACACATACACACACATACACACATACACACACACGTTTGCACACACTCACACACACACACACACACACACACACACAGATTGAGCTCATTAACCTTTCTTCCTGCCAGGATTGCTTCCATAGCAGTACAGAACCAGAGCAGAAAACAAGTACAGATGAAGGAAAACAGGAAACAGCTTCGTGTGGAACACCGCCTGGCTTACGAACAATAAAAACCTCTCGCTCCAAACCATCACAGGGTTTCAGATGGCAAACTTTACATAACAACTCAGACACTGTCAGCTTAGTTCTTAGTAATGTAGTTCAGAAGTTCTGTAGTAATGTAGTTCTTAGTAATGTTACTAATGTTGCAAGCAGATATGTGAGACTCAGAGTCCTCAGGCTGATCAGAACAGAGCAACTCTACATCAGGGTTAGCACATCGTCTGTCTCTCCTCAGATGTTTCCTAGTGGTCGGAACATGTTGTGTCTGAAGAACATGGAATTCCTGTTGCTCCTGGAATCTCTCACTCCAGCTCACTCTGAAAGCCTGAGGTTTGCCAGGTCCCTCCAAACCACCTGCTCTCTTTCCTGATCCTCCCACTGATAACGTTCCCTTCCAGGTCACCCATGCTCCCAGTACAGCCAAGTGCTCCACCCATGTCCTCGACTTACCCACCCTCCTCGTCGACCCATGGCGGCTTCTGGTTTCATACAAGCTGTGACATCTCTCGAGACATCACAGAGACTGCTGGAGTTCAGGAGGCAAGGATTTGCTCCATGTTGTCTCAACAGCTTCACCCTCCACTACAGCAGTTCCGGCTCCTCCCCTGACACATCCTTCACTTTACCAGCTGCTGCAGTTCCACTGCAATTTCACATTCAGCATTTGCAAAATAAAGACACGAGTCTCACGTCAATGCAGTCGCCCCACTGATGTGTGTGACAGGTCACTGATTCCAAAGATATCAGCACTCTGATGAGAGCCTCTTAACCCTGTCTAAAGATATATCATCTGCTCTGCTCATCCTATACAAAGACCAAACCTAGACTCATATTTAGCCCTCATCCATGACATTAGCCAGCCTTAGGTGTGGTAGGTCACTTTTCTATGAATAGCACTGAATATTCTCAGCTAAGGGAGGTCTCCTGCAGTCAGGCTCCACTGGTCAATCCTTGATACCAAATTCTGGCATTTTGGCAGACACAGAACCTTGGCTTAAGTTATGTGCAGTTCTCTTGGTCACCCCACTTGACTGTGCCCAAAAGCTGTCATCCAAGGTCTTCATGTCCCTTGCATTTATAGTTTTAGTTCTTCATCCTTTGCTCCTAAATGGCCACCTCTCAGAGCCCCAACTGTTGACAAACATTGCCAAAAGTAAGAACCTGCTTCCCAAATCCATATGCCCTCATCTTCCAAGATCTTCTTGGCCAGCTCAGAGAAAGAGGCAATTTATGTTCAAAAGCATTTCAGCCATGCTCCTTTAAAAAAAACTTTGGTCTGCAAGAATTTGTAACCCACACTAAACGAGTCTACAACGTGTCCAAACAGCTTATAATAAAGGTTCATAAAGGATACCTTGCTCTCTCTTTGTTTTTTTTGGTTTTTATATTTTTGATGTCTACACTACTCCCATTGGTGAACTCACTCACAAATACTGTGGGGAAAAAGCAGTAAATATTCAATATGTCCATTCTGAGCTGCAGCCCATTCTAGGGTGAAAAACATTATTATATTCATACCATACTCTTCATAATGCACTTCAGTCAACAGGGTTAATAGTCTAATTAAACTCAAAGGTCAGGGTGTGTCGCTGGTCAACACTGACATTATGACCACTTTCAAAATCAGTGTTTGCTGTCCAGTGCAAATCTCTGTCTTATTTTGTTGTCAGTTTGACACTGGAATGCCCAAGTAGTTGTTGTTTTGTTAGTGTCTTATCTGAGGCTTTGCTCTGGATACTGTTGATCAGCCTAAGACTTTTGTCTCACAGTTGTTCCATGGTTCAACTGTTGCCTGGTTCCACATTGTCTAAACCAGAGAAGGGCTCATCCATTATCTCATTCAAAATGTTTCTTAGTAATAATATATGCACCTCGCCACACTATCATAATAAATGTACGTTTACGCCAGCTACTACGCAGAACTTTATCAATAATCTTCCAGAGTTATCAACTTTGATTGGATCACTGTCACACCCCACAGAACTTGATCAGGCAACTGAATCTTTATAGTCAACATTCCGCAACACCTTAGATAATGTGGCCCCACTTAAAAGGAAAATAATCAGAGAAAAAAAAAACTAGCTCCCTGGTATAATGAGCACACACGCACCTTAAAACTTACCACTCGAAAATTAGAACGTAAATGGCGCCAAACTAAATTAGTAGTATTCCAGTTAGCATGGAAGGAGAGCCTCCTGAGCTATAGAAAACCTCTTAGTGCCGCTAGATCAATGTATCTTTCCACCCTAATAGAAGACAACAAAAATAATCCTAGATTTTTATTTAATATCGTATCAAAACTAACTGGGAATAAGAGCACCTCGGAAACAGGCACACCATCAATATACAGTGGCGACGCCTTCATGAATTTTTTTAATAGCAAAATTGAAAATATCAGGCAAACAATTCAGACTATAAATTTAAAACCAGATAATTTGATAACTAACACTGTAGATAACAATATAACTATATCAGATCAGCGATGTTTTACTCCCCTTCAAGCGACCGAATTAACCTCACTAATTTCTTCATCAAAATCACCAACTTGTGTATTAGATCCCTTACCTACATGTTTCAGGTACTACCAGTAGTCATCGAACCTCTTCCAAAAATAATCAATTCCTCCCTTAGCACTGGCTACGTACTTAAATCCTTTCAACTAGCAGTCATCAAACCCCTAATTTAAAAACCTGACCTCGACCCCTGTTCGTTGTCCAACTATAGGCCAATATCTAACCTCCCCTTTATCTCCAAGATCCTAGAAAAGGCTGTAGCACAGCAGTTATGCTCATACTTACATAGGAATAACATTCATGAAATGTATCAGTCAGGATTTAGGCCTCATCACAGCACAGAGACAGCACTGGTTAAAGTTGCAAATGACCTATTACTGGCCTCTGATCAGGGTTGTGTCTCCTTGCTTGTGTTGTTTGACCTCAATGCAGCCTTTGACACCACTCCTTGATAGACTAGAAAATGTTGTTGGAGTTAAGGGAACGGCCTCTTATGGCTTAGGTCCTACTTGACTGATCGTTATCAGTTTGTTGATGTAAATGGTGACTTCTCTGCACATACTGAGGTAAAGTCTGGAGTCCCGGAAGGTTCTGTTTTAGGCCCACTGCTTTTTTCTTTATATATGCTACCTCTAGGTAATATTATTCGTAAACGTGGTATTAGCTTCCACTGCTATGCTGATGACACATAGTTGTATGTCTCAGCGAAGCCAGACAAGAGACACCAGCTTAACAAAATTGAGGAATGTCTAAAGGATATTAGGCACTGGATGCTTACTAACTTCCTCTCACTTAACTCTGAAAAGACAGAAGTACTTGTACTAGGATCGCATGTAGCTAGGAGTAAGCTTTCCGATCACATAGTAACTCTGGATGGCCTTTCTCTTTCATCATGTGCAGCAGTAAAAGACCTTGGTGTAATTATTGACTCCAGTCTTTCATTTGAAGCTCATGTAGATACCATTACCAGGATAGCCTTCTTTCATCCTAGAAATACTAACAGGATAAGAAATGCATTGTCATTTCAAGATGCTGAAAAATTGGTTCATGCTTTCATTACCTCTAGGTTAGAGTATTGTAATGCCTTACTGTCTGGATGTTCTATTAGGTGTATAAATAAGCTACAGTTAGTTCAGAATGCAGCAGCCAGAGTTCTTTCTAGAACCAAAAGATATGATCACATCACTCCTGTCTTATCCACTGCACTGCACTGGCTCCCAATCAAATCTCGTATTGATTATAAAATTTTACTATTAACCTATAGAGCACTAAATGGTCTTGCGCCACAGTACCTGCGTGAACTCCTGGTCTTTTATGATCCACCACGCCTACTTAGATCAAAAGGTGCAGGCTATTTGTTGGTACCTCGAGTTCTGATGGCTACAGCAGGGGGCAGAGCCTTCTCTTACAGAGCCCCACAGTTATGGAACAGCCTCCCAATTAATGTTCGAGACTCAGACACAGTCTCTATGTTTAAGTCAAGGCTGAAAACGTATCTGTTTAGCCAAGCCTTTTGCTAACAGCTCTTTACTAGGTAAAGGAGCAGATCTGGAGGGTTCTCGGGCATAGAATGTTTGGTGAACTGGGATGTTTGGATGCTGTGCCCCCCCCCCCCCCCCCCAACATGTTCACTCAGGTTTGTTGACGGTGGAGTGGGTGGCCGCCTTGTGTCCCAGAGTGCCCTCATGTCTGTATTACCTTCTAGCTCTCCCTTTTAACTATGCTGTAATAGCTAGTCTTGCTGGAGTCCCTGCCTGCACTCGGTACACGATGTATATTTTCCCTTAACCATTATGTGGAAATGAACATCTAACAATGTCTCTCTCTCTCTCTCTCTCTCTCTCTTTTTCTTTCTCTCACTCTCTCTCTGTCGAGCCACACATGCTACTTGCCACACATGCTACTCCTGAGATACCAGTGATCCTGACTCCTCCTGCCCTCTGGACTGATCCATCCTGGTTTTATCATCTTTCATCCCCCTGTCAGCCTCCTGTCAGCATCGCCATCCCCTTTGTTCACGCTCCAATTTACTCGCAATTGTAACTGCCCGCTGGGTCGGCATCTATTGCACACCTGTCTGGCCAAAGAGGGGTCTCCTCTCTCTGTGGTCCTTCTCAAGATTTCTCCCATTTTCCCATTTCCCTTTTGGGTTTTTGGGGAGTTTTTTCTTGCCCGCCATGAGGATTAAGTCAGGGGTTGCCGTCCTGTTTTAATTTTGACTGTTGTGGCCTGTAAAGCCCTTTGAGACTGTAAACAGTGATACTGGGCTCCAAATAAACTTGAAACTTGAAACCTGAAACTTGAAAGGGAGGACCATCCTCCCTAAAATTTCATAGAGAGAAAAATAAATACATGTAAATTTAACAGACTAATCTGTTAAAGAATTGATAATATTACTGTTTTAACACCTCGAAATCACAAAAATCATCCCCCCACATCAAAATACCAACAGCACCCCCTACCGCAATTGAAAATTACTGTACAGAGGTCTGACCCCAGGCCTCCCACTGATGTCCATTATAAATGGTTGTTACCCCAGCAGCTCGTGAGTCCTGGCTTTTAACACGGGGGTGAATGGCAGTAAGAGAGGAAGAACCTCCCTTTGGGCGGGTCTAGCCAGAGGCTCTGGATTTAGCGTCTAACATCAGTGAACCAATCAGCGGAGCTGACTGCGCTGGTGAATACCTCATCAGAGTTTTGAGAGAGGGGGTTATCAATGATATCATGCAAAAATCTTGTCTTGTGCCATCAGTCATACAGCAAGGATAAGAATTGTCATGTTTAGTCAAGAAGTTTTTTTTCTATTGGAAGCTAGCTTTGTTGATTGCTAATAAAGCCACAATGGAAGCAGAGGACGTTGTCCATGTTTTATTAAATACACCATTTAACTCATTGGACTACAATGAGAAGGTTAGGGTCAATGCAGCAGGCAGACCAGTTCCAAAAATTGAGATTAACAAACCAAACGGTAAAGTCAGTGAATTCAGTCAATATAATAATCTATTTTTAAATTCTAGCATGTAGCGTGCAGCAGTTTACCACATTTTAGGTATATTTTTAATGGCAAGTAGTTTTGGTGTTATCTTCAAATTCATTTTTATAGTATGTGGTCATGTAAAGGACAGAACACAACTGTCATTCCCATTAGCCACCCAGGCAGACAGTTATACTATGAACTATACTATAACTAGAACTATACTATGTGGTTCTGTGGTCAGACCACCCTTTGAAAATGTAAGAACAGCTTTAACAGCACAACATTGCCAACTATATCCCAAAAAGACACCAGTTAGAATGGTAGCAAGTTTTTATCAGAGCTTACTATGCTGTTGTTGTTTTTTTAGGTAGTTAGCTCACTAGTTTTTGACCAAAACGTCTTACTGCTGCTTTAGATGTGTCTAAAGCAGTTTTACATACAAGCATATGCCCTCACCACCACCACCACCACCAAACTTCACCGAGCCAATCTTCCTTCCTCCCCTAATTTTACAACCACCAGCTGCCACTGGTCTAAACTGAAATCCACTTTGAATAAGTTGGCTGCAATGCGTTCGTAAGAGAGGGCAGTAGTTTGTTCCGCCTTGTTGTAATTTTCCAGCACTACCCTTGAGATTATCAACATGAAAGTCTCTTCCCCCTGAGGTATGCCAAAATGTGTCTGTGAAATTTACTCTCAATTTTTCACCTTCCAACCAATAATTAGGTGGGACCTGCTCCCTGTTTTGGGTCACTGAAATTTTGCCATGTGAATTATCCCTTAAGACCACTGATTCTGTTCAAAAGGCCGTAAACTTATTTGGTTTCATTTTGTGTTTGTTTGTGGATGCGGGTTAGACAGAATAATTTAGTTTCAGTTTGTAATAATCCTTAGTTTAAATAAATTTAATTTACACTTTTGGGTTCTTTAAGTTAATTAATTTGGATGGTGTTCGAGTCAGGTGCAGTGCTTGCGTAATAAGGAATAGACTTTGTAGAAAGAACAGCATTGTGTGCATGGCGTGTTGCGATTCTTCGGATTTTTCACGACTTTTCGCGTTCTCCGTTGTGCGTTAGTGCAAAAAGTAAGTTATGCGATTCCTACATTAATTAAGTTCGCATAAGCAGTTAAATGTGAATACCGAGAGTTATTATAGCATGAATGGAACATGTTCGCATATACACTTATAGTTCGCTCTGTATGTCAGGTTGTAATAAGTTAGCTAAACAGTCTCTGCTCGTAGTTTATTGAGCACATTTTCGGTAGATATATTTGATCGTATGTGTGTGTGTAAGAGTGCTGCTTCGTATGCTTCTGTTTGAAGTTGCCTGTATATTTTTCTGATAACAGTACAAGTGTTGTGTGTATGCCTGCATGTACGTGTAACATTACTTTGTACATGTACTCATTGCTTTGCTTTGTTTGTTCACAGATCCACACATACAAGGTTGAATACAGTTTAATATCAGTCTTTATTCTGGTCTCCTGGTGAAGTCTTTGCCTGTGTTCAATAAGTTTTATCCTGGCCTTAAGTGGTGTTCTGGCCGACAAACCAGGTTAAGGGCAGTGATAAACATGACCAGCGCCTCACAGTCCCACAACACCACAGCTTTCACAAATACATTCATTACTCACGAGCTGGATTTATCCATCATGAGGTTGCACTGCATGATGGGTATTTTTCTGATCTGAGACTCTGTAATCTGTGCCTCAATCATTGGAATGGCATTTCCTTCCTATACAATGATGTCATCAAAATGTCTCAACATTTAAAGTGGTTTGCTAATCACCAGCTCCTTGAATTTTTCAGTTTAGAGAATCAGTTACACTCTTTAAATTGGTCATGCGATAGAATAACTACTTTAGGGCAATGCAGCCATCATCCCCAGTGTAACCAATAAAGGATGGTCAAGCTGCAATACCCTAACATTCCTTTTGAGATGGCTAACTTGGTTGTCAGTCACTCATAATGCTCTAGACCATATTTCATGTCTTTTCCATAGACCTGTTCTCTTCCGTGATTTTATCTCACCTCCACAACACTGCTCAGTTCATTCAGGAACATCACTGCCTGAGCTGCAGCTCAACAAGCTTGTCGTGTCCCAACCCTGCAGTCACTTAGTCAGTGATCACACCCGGTCTACACTCCATACGTCTGTCTGGATCCCAGTTTGATCTGGGGCACCAGATATCAAGTGGTATTTTCATAATTTCTCCTTACTACTCATTGTTGGTGGCATGGTGGTTTCTTTATTGCATTCTCTTTTAATCCTCTTCTCGCATCATCTCAGAGTTCATTATTCATTTTAAGGTAACATATTCTGCACAGCATCGTTGTACTATTTATTTGTTTGTTTGTGGCTCACCTGCTAGCTCACACAATGCTTACTGTTCTCCTCTCTCCTTTGGCAGCACAATCAAGCAAAACAGGTAATGTTACTGGTAATGAGCGGGAAGTATCCTCACTAACCCAATGCCCAAAACTAGCCTGCTAAATTACCAAAAATCATAACACGGCAAAATCATTAAAACGTCATAATTCCTGGGAAAAAAAACAATGCCATTACAGCCATCTGCAATACAAGACACAGCACAATACCAAGACAGAATCTAGCCCTAAATTTCAAAATAAATGTATTTCACTTCATGTATAGGGTTTGGAATTATGGTAGAGATTTCACCCAAAATATATTTTACTATATTTACTTTCAGTCATTTCTCTATCCCTAGACAATGGCAGGAGGGTTATAAGTTAACTTCAAATGAGCTGGATAAAGAATGCTCAAGAGCTGTGTTTGAATGAGTACCAACATGCATGTTTCTAAACAAGTCTGAAACATTATGGTTACTTTGCATTTTAGCCTACCACAATACTTCTAAATATCATACGCCTAAGCATACCTATTCACTTCTAACGGTTTGGAAAAAAATCACACACCAAGTATTACACAGCCACATGAAGATGTTATTCATTTCAAGAAAACAACAAACAGCTCCTTGATGTGTGTGACACAGGTCAATGATATGAATCAGACTGCCTTCTGGTTCAGTTCCCAAATGTGACACGACTACCTGAGAAAAACAGGAGATCTCCGTCATGCCGCATTTCCCTCTTATGTGAGTCACATTGTTCCAGACTTCTACTGTGCCGCTGAACACACATTTGAACATCAAAACCTGTTTCCAGGAAGACTTCAGAGAGGACGTGTTACTGCATTTCTTTTCTAGATTTAAAGCATCATTTTGGGTTTATGTCAATGTAAAAACAAATTTAAACAAGGGTTTTAAAAAAAGCAGAGCGTGGCTTGTCTTTTTTCATTTTTCTAAACTCACATGAAACTACATTGTCTTATCCAGAGTATGAGATTAAATTATAATCAGTTTTATTATTGTAGACTTCTATGTAATCAGATTCATTGCTTTCAACTTGGCAATAAGAAAATAAATAAATAAATAAAATCAGCAAATTCAACACATGGCGTAACTGCTTTGCACTGCTGCACTTCTCTGCTAGTTTTGCCTTTCACACTCATTTGTGCTTTGTGCAACTTATTGGTTTTCCAGTGAATTCCACTGAGTAATGTGTCGTCACAAACACAGCGCTATTAACAACTCAAATAGTACAGATGCCTGGAGCTGAGACATCCAGATAGCGAGTCATGTAGGAGTAGACAGTCAAAAGTAATGTCATTCAGTTTTAACACAATTATTTTCAACGGTTCAGTGATTCAAATAACTGAAATTCAAGTAACCCAGGTAATATCTGAATACCTGTAAGATCAGTATTGAATGTGTAGAGTCACAGCAAACTGTAGAAAAATGAATGTCTTTTTCAAGATTACTTACTGCTGTCATCAAGTGTGTCGTTATCAAAGTCCCATGCCTCGACAATAAGGGTGTATGCTCTCTAAGAGAAAAATAGAGTTAGAGAGAGAGAGAGAGAGTCAGTAGGGTAAGAAAAGAATCTATTGGCATGAGCAAACAAACACATGCACGCGCATACACATACACACTCACATACACATACACTCACACATACACATACATACACACAAATACACGCTCAAACACATGTGCACACACATATACACACTCAAAAAATATTGCAGGATGCAAACTGTTGTCAAACCAGTCAAAACGATACAATTCTTCTATCATTTGATGCACCTAATACAGACACACAACCACAAACTCATCAAACACATGTTCTGTTCAAACCCTTTCAATGGGAAACGCAGTGCACAGTTACAGGACACATGGCTGTCAGTTTCATGATCTTGGTATTTTTTCTGCATTGAAATTACCTGATCCCATATGAGCTTCAAGGATCTGCCCAATATTCTTGTTCTTACTTTCTTTCTTTCTTTTTTTCTTTCTTTCTTTTTCTTTCTTTATTTTTTCTCAGTCTCGCTCACTCGCTTTTGCTTACATGTATACACACACTCACAAATTTGCAATTCCTAACCCCAATGCCTGAAGTAAGCAAATAACTGTAACGTTTTACCATCATCCAGTAGAGAATTCTCAAAGCAAGTCCACTCAAGCATGTAAATATATAATAATACTAATGATTGTCTCTCATTTGGTACATCAGTGAAATGAGGTGAAATGGGTGAATGTCCTCCTTTGTCTGATATCCCTTTCACCCTGCAGCCATCAGGGTTTTTCATTTTAAAATAATTTTTTAAAAAAAGTCACATTTTTCAGAGTGTGTGTGTGTGTGTGTGTGTGTGTGTGTGTGTGTGTTTGTGCACATGCGAGTGTGTGTATGTGTGTGAATGCTTTTTTTACTTTGGTTCCACTTATCTATAACTTATTGGATAATAAACCAGATGGAGAGTGGGACAAGGCTGGGATGAAGTCAGCACAAAAGAAACTAATATGTGCATAATTCATTACATCCAGCTCTCACACACTATGAACCCTGAGAAAACGTACCAGTATCAAGTCTCCGAAATGTTTAGTCTGGTCTTAGTTTGGTCTTTTCTGGAGACCAGAAGACATGTTTTAAATCATATAGCTCTCCACACACACACCATTTTTCATTTTCAATCACTGATTTTTGACTGAGCCTTTCATATGCCTGCCAGTGACGACTCCATTAAACTTAAGTTTTCTCCGGATGACTATTTCTTTTTTCCTTAATACTTTTATCACAGGCTATGGAAATTTCTATTAACCTTTCGGCTGTTAGATTACATTAAATCAAGCTGCTAGCACAGCCCCTGTCGAGCTTGGACTTGTGTACTTTACTGAATCCATTAAAACAGCACCGTGGCAAAAGCACATGGTAACAGAAATATAGAGTATGTGTCATGTATCATAGGTGCATGCAGTCAGTTCATGAGGGAAATCATCATTTCTAATTTAAGTGCAGAGCTTAATTTAATTTGATTTGGACTTTAAAAAAATCCTCAAACACAACTGTGTCTAAATTGGAATTACAGGGCATTGAATTCCATGAAAAAGATCAATTTCATTCCACTGTATGGAGACTGAATATAGTCGTGTACTGTTGGTCCATGTTTTTTTGTTTAAAGCTTAAAATGCCCTGAATGTTTACTGATAAAGAACATCGCATATAAATAAAGAGGTGGGAGGTATTTTTATCAAGAGGGTCTCAACCCAGAATTGAGGGAAAGACAGGGATATAACAAGGCATAACAGTATTGCATTTCTGTAATTGTATAATGTGTCATGTTTCAAATTACTCTATCTGTTCTTTATGGAATACACAGTACAAATCCTATATGTTTCATTTCTCTCTTCATTATTATATCTTTGCATTACAACTGATCTTTGATTTACACCTGTCTTAGTCTCCTTACATTACTCTGTCTCTCTCCTCCAAAAAATGTCTCTATACATGAGAACTTCTACCAGCAATAGAATCTTTAGAGCCTCGTTCTTCATTAGAACCTCTCCATACATTAGATATTTTCTCCACATTAGAGTGTTTCTCTACATTAGAACCTCTCTCTACATTAGAACCTCTCCATTCATTAGAACACCTCTCTCCACATTAGAGTGTTTCTCTAAATTAGAACATCTCTGTACATTAGAACCTCTCTCCACACTCTCCACCTCTCTCTACATTAGAGCATCTCTCTACAGTAGAATCTCCCTCTACATTACAACCTCTATACAGTAGAAGCTCTCTCTACACTAGAGCGTCTGTCTACACTACAGCGTCTCCCTGCATACGAGCGTCTCTGAGGCTGGGTGTAAGTGAAAGAGGGCACCGGTGGTGGATGCGACGCTGTGTCTGAGTGACCCAAAGAGTGGTGGCTGACCTTTACCGACAGACACCCGATACCAAACACATGTGCTTAACTCAGTGTGTGTGTTTGTGTGTGCGTGTGTGTGTGCGTGCATGTGTGTGAAGGGGGAGACCTTTGAATGATCATTTTCCATTACACAAAACTAAATGACAAGTTCAAATTTTCAATTCTCCCACAAATCAAGCGATGTACTGCAGCACCCAGCCCTGAGCTAAAGGCACAACACAACACTGCCAGCCATTTCAAACACTGATTTACTCCTGTTGATTTGTGAGGAACTGAAAAAGCCTAGTGATGTTTATCTGAATGCTCTTTCCCTTTAAAACTTGTAACGTTTTCCTCGGATTCCCATGGCTCACATATTTGTGCATCTTTTAGCTCCTAAATCCAGGGTTCAAGGTTAGAGTCAGGAATCCCAGCTGTGCCACACTTGCCAACTGCAGACAGGAGTCCACCACAACACAACGGTCCACGGTCCCTTGGGGGGAGGGGGGTGTTGAGTCAGTCTCCCTCACAGCGGTCACTGACAAAAGGCGGTTACATAGTTACAGGAGGGGTTAAGTGCATACTCCTCCTCTCTACATGTGTCTGGTCACTGGTTCTGCTTCGCCGTGGTCGAGGTGGTTGTGTACCTCTGTGAGAGCAATGCTGGAGGGACTTTTTGTTCCCAGCAGGTCAAACCATGCTGGACTTGTCAGCATGTAAAAGTCAGACAAAATGTTGGTGTGGGTTTATTACAGCCCTTGTCCTTCAGGCTGGGGACTGGATATGGTTGTAATAACCCCACCTTGGAAAACCGAACAATGTCACATCCAGTAGAACATAACTAGCAACAATAGAAAAGTAATAAGCACATTAATTGTGCCAAACTACCAAATGACTCCTTGCCATGTGACAGGAAGCATGTCCCAGCCCAACCACAGAGAGACACTGGAAAGGGGAAACAGAGATGCCAGAACGCAAAGCACAACAATGTTACTGGAACCTAAAATGTGCACCTCCTATATCCAATATCCTAAAAAGCACAAAATGTCTAGGGGATTATCACTGCAATGGATCCACACTGTACAGGATGATTGTCGCAGAAAGGTAGTGGCCATTATAATTTTAAAAAATTCAGCAAACTAATCATTCTTCAATGCTATCGATCAGCAAATGAAGCAGATGAATACCTGTGCTCTGTAATCTTATAATCACCTCTTGCCCTACATGCCATTTATTATAAGAGACAAGACTAACCACACACAGACCATGGGTAAAGGTGAAAGAACATGGTGAGGGGCTTGCCAGCTCCTGCCCTTGAAATAGCTTGGTTACAGGAAGAACACTCCTCCCTCACAGGATTATTCCCATACCGACATGGGTATCCGAAACCAAACTGACCACGTCATCATAAATGACCAAGAGGAAAAACATCAACCATTGATAAAGGAGTCAGTTGAGGAGCAGAGGTATATGACCACCATCTTGCCATTGAAAAAATGTCATTGAGGTTAAAGAAAACACAAAGTCAAAAACCAGGATGAAGAACTTGATAGAAAAACTCAGTACCACAAATGAAAAACCTTGTGTAAACCAAACAGGAGATAGTACAGGACACTTACAAAGCGATAGTTGAGAAAACTGTGATCTATCCAAAAAAGAACTGAGACCATGGCTGATCAACAACACAAGGAAACCAAGCAAGCAAAATCTGAGGAGAAAACGAACTGGTTTCAGGAAAGGGAAAGTCTGCATGGGCCATCCAGTCACACTGAGTAACAACACAGAGTATAGCTGCTTGGAATGGAAAAGCCCTGTCATCTCAAATTCAATAATTTCAAGAAGGCTTTTGGTTCTACGCATTGGAACAGCATCCATCCAACAGAATCCATTCAACGCATGGCTTCCATCAGGCAAAATCACAGAGCTCATGAACACCTCCAGCACAGATGAATTAATTAACAGCTGGATTCATTAAAAGCTGAAGTTCCATCAAATAAACATTGTATTCTATGCATGAGGGGATTCCTCTTATTGACAGGATTCTGTCTGCACACTTCAGATCACACAAACCATACAGTTTTACAAAACTGGCAGAACACTGACAGAAACAGAGCACTTTACATTTCACATTTTCAACGACTTTACTTTCCTTGTACATACTCAGGCACAATATCTCAACACATCCAAATGTCGTAGTCAGTAACCAGCTTAAACAACAAACTGTGTGTGTGTGTCTGTGTGTGTGTGAGTGAGAGAGAGAGAGAGAGAGAGAGAGAGAGAGGAAGAGAAACAGAGAGAAACAGAGGGATAGAGAGAGAGTAACTAAGGGAGAGAAAAGTCTGAACCTGGCCACAAACACACACTTCATCTCATCTGAGTTTCTCAAAAGTACACCCGTACACACAGACATACACACTCCCCCCCACAAATACAAACTCACACACTCACACAGACACACCCACAACACACCCACACACCACACACCACAAACACACACACACACGCACACACACACACACACATAAATACAGATACATCCAATTGTCAGTTTACTATAGTGCACTCCACTACATATAATGTGTACAGTGTGTTTTGTCTGATGAAATGCAGCCCAGTTAGAAGCAGTTCAGGTCAGGAACAGGCCCCTCCCACTTTGATTCTCTAAACAGTCTGTAAGGTTCTTTATGTAGGCCATTTGACCCCTCAGTGTTAGTCGGGTGAATCAGGTGAAGCATACTCAAGTCTCAGGATTTTTTTTTAATGAGGGCAGCTCCGCTGATTTGTTTAGGTATCAATTCACTGCCCCACAACTTTAAAGATGAAATTGATCATGGTTCACCCTCTTGTAATGACGTACTGTAGCACAGTCCATATCGTAAAGGTTATGATGTGCAATGTCACAGTCCACATTGTCATTGGTTGGACAATCTATGAAGGATGAGTTATGCTCGCTATAATGTCCTTATCAACTCAAGAAAATAACGTTGAAAGAAAAGACTCTAACCTCATTTAGAGAAGAAGAAGGTGGGTTAAAAGAGGACAGGCAAGTCTAAAAATAATCAGTGGACTAAATGGGTGAAAGAAGAAGAGAAGAAAGACCGTTTTTACAGGGTTGGAGATTCTTCACTCGCTCTCTGTGAAGAAACCAGTCGCTAAAAATATCCCCTCCCTTGTGACTAAGGAATGCATTAAGGCTGAGGAGGAAATCCATTTTCACCAGCATCCTCCACTCTTTCACTCGATCTCTCCTGTGTCTGATTTAAAAAACAAAAAACATGTCCACATGGTTAAATTCCTTACAAAACAACCACAACACTATGTCAGGAAACAGCCAACCAAACACCAGCAGAACTTTTTTTTCCATGCATCTCCCTGCCAGCCTGTCACCAGCTCCGTTCTCACATCCAAGAGGTGATGTGTAGGTTGGTCAGTGTGTATGCATGTATGTATAAATGTGTACACTCTTAGAGTTCCACTTACTAAAAGGCTACTAAGGCTGTCTCCTAGCAACCAGTACCAACTCCCGAATGATTTTAAGAGCAGATGTCATTTTGTGTTGGTGTTTGAATTCCAAAGTTACTGTACATTACACTTAAACTGCTTCACTTATGAGTCACAATGCACATAATCACCAACTTCAGCTGAAATACCTCAAAAGACAAAGGGACTGAAAAAGGGACTGATTTTACTGTTCTTACTATGGGTGGGTATGTAAATCGCTAACCCTAACCCTAACCCTCGCATTTGAGCCTCTCACTTTTCAATACTGGACAAAACCATAACTGAGTAACATCCAAACAAAGGGCTTGACATTCAGCAACAAGGTCAACCAGGTGTGACAGAGTAAGGTTACAACTAATGTATTAAATTTGTGTGAAGGTTAAAAAACTCCACTGAAGGACTTTGTGTCAGCACTCTACATATGTAACGGTAGCGAGCGAACAAGTAGAGTGCTGCACAGTGAGTATGCCTCACTTCTGGCGTGTTTGCAATTGACACTAGCGCCCATGGGTTTTAGCCTTCTCGCTAGCATGCCCGCTTCCCATCCCTGTTTCGAGTCCAGTGTGAAACACAATGCAGAGTGGTAACACATCACTATGATGGCTGGAATGTCAAGCCTACCATAGAACCAACTCAGTGGTAGTTACACACTGAAGAGAGACAACAAGGCTGCTTACTTGTGCCCTTACCTTGTCACATAACCTAGTCATACTGGGTAAGCACTTCAGGACATCAGAAGAGTTTATGAAATGTTTAATCTCTGGGAAGGAGTGGTGTGACATTTTTCAGTTCTCGCCCAGCAGCAAGACACCTGATTCATTTCTTTCACTTGTCAGGCCCTTGACTGGTTGAATTAAGTGTGTCAAGTGTTGGCTTATAATGAATATGAACGTTCAAATGGGTCACCGTAACTAGAGGAACTGAATCTGGGGCTAAGACTGATCACTACTATTTTCAAAGTAGAAAGTGGATAACTCACAATAGCACACCTGCAATAACTAACATTACAACCACATCAGTTCCAGCTACAATAGCCCACATAAGTATGCATAAACTCCAGCTACAGTAACTAACATTGGAATCACATGAGCTCTTGCTTCCTTGTTTAGATCTCTTTCTCTTCATGCATGATCTTGTCCCTAATCTTTGACAGTATCTTGTATAGTCTATTTAACAACAATGTTCTTCACTGAAACACGATCATTCTGGCAACTCCCTCCCTTCTACCGTGGACTCAGCTCTGAGTCTCTTTTCTCCTCAAAGCAAGCCAGATCTAGCCCCAGACTGCTCTACAAAAAACACGCCTGCTCGTCAAGTTTGACTGCAAGGTTCATTTACAATCCCAAACCAAAACTACTGAATGTAGACTTCATAACTATGGGCAATGTGGTGACTTTATGCAGCCTTGCCCATAGATGGCACCAGAGAGTCAGAAAAATGTTCTACCTGCATGGTCAGAGACTGTTAAGTGACATGACCCTAAGGTTTCAGCAGCATTGGCAAACACTTGAAACAGATACAGCCAACTTCCTGTTTTGATCCGATGTCTTCAAAGAAGCTAAGATTCACTGTAGTGGAGGCAAGTTCAAAATGAATGAATAGATGTAAGTCTCCTACCTATAGGTGAAAGTGTGGCAAAGAGTTTTCAATTTGTATGGCCAAAAGGAGGCACTAGAGAGTTAGACACATGCCTGTATGATCTTAGACCAAACCTGCCTGTATATGGGTAATACTTCTGTTTAGTTTCATCATTATTGGTTAAACCATAAGCAGATACTGCTCGCTTCCCATCACACCCGCCGCTGCTTCGTGATGGTGGCATGGCTTGATGTAGAGTCTCCCTTTTCAGAAACTTGTTATAATGCTGATCAAACTGGTGCCTTTGAAGATTTTCAACATTTAGGAGAAAATAGAGCTAAGAGACATCATGATTACTCTAGACATGTTCTCTTTTCTGCAGTGTAGTAATGTTTCAGTAATGTTTTGAGCATGAACTTAGGAAATTATGCAGCTGGGGCATGAGTCCAATGAACCCCAGTGCCGTTTTTAGCATTGAAGCAGGACCCTGTGTGAGAGTTTTCATGAAAACCAGCTGGGTGTTTCTATGGGCTCCTTTGGATCTGTGACTGCTGTAAAAATGAAGTGAGCTGACATTAGCTGAGATGTGCTACACTGGGGTGAATGTGTTTGGTCCATTTTCCTTGACTTCATGCTGTCCAAGAGAATGGGTCCTGGGGACCGATGGCAACTTAACTAGTAATTATCATCCTGAGTGAAGACATCAGCACATTGTATGAATCTGCAGTCATGGCCAATTGCCTGATTAGTCTTCCAGCAGTGTGCAGTAAATAATTTTGTACTGACTAGATGCTCATCCATTAATGTATTTTGTAGTGGTAATAGGCTTGCATAGTATATGCAATAACTTTCATCAAGGGTAGCAATCTAATTTTGTTTTGGAGTTACATGATTGTTTGTTTCTTGGTTGGTTGGGTGGTTTGGAGGGTTTTTTTTTTTGTCTTTTTCAGTAATAGACTAATGATGGTATCTTCAGATGGCAAATTAATTTATGTATTTATTAACATACAAAACGTTTACTTGACATCAAACAATGCAGGCTAATCAGCCAAAGAGAAATTCCACTTCAGAATATTGTACTGCGTGAATTTCAACCACCAAGAAATATGCATAAGGCCTGGTTTTCCTTCAACATCACTTTTGATACACATATCTGAGAGATTCAAGTACAGTAACGTTTCTAGCCACAAACACATATATCTTCCTCTGTACCTGATCCCCCTTCCAAATGTTACAGAGAGAGAGAGAGAGAGAGAGAGAGAGAGAGAGAGAGAGAGAGAGAGAGAGAGAGAGAGAGAGTACAGCACAGGGTGTGCACTTGTTTTCATATTGACCAAACGAGGGCTGAGGAAAGTAAACGGCAATGCCCTCCTCATCTACACAGTACAAAAAAGTATTCATGTTACTCTGAATTACTTAACATGTCAAAAATACGTCTTGTGTACAGCACACGTGGTGTGTGAAACATGAATGAGTGACCGGAGCTATTGGACATGCAGTCCTAAAGAGAGGCGCGCTGACAACGGTCAGACGGCCGCTCGTAGCTCTTCACTGACAGCTAATGTAAGCTCATACTACACGCATGCAACGCACTTTTACACTGAAGAGTCAACATGTCTGTAGCTTTTTTTTCACTTGTACATGGGAAATATCTGCGTACAAGATATCAGGATTGCCCTTGTAAATGAAGGCTCTGCATTCATTTACTGGTCTGTAAAAGGGGGCTTTCAAGACACAGGTAACCGATCCGCGTCAATCCAACATTTCTGTGGCATGCTAATTAAGCACTATGTATCAACTGTTGAGGCGCATAGCTCTCAGAGACGGTATTGTCTCCAAATAATGAAAGTACGCAACAGACAACACTTACCGGCCAGGCGAAGTGGAAGGGAATCAGGATCGTTCCAACATCGTTGATCTTGTTTGGGGTATCATTAGCGCCTTTCAGTTGAAACGAATTTCCACCAAGAACGTTTGAGGACGCAGTTCCATACGTGCACGAGCCAGAAGTGGTGACTTCCACTTGATACTCCTTAAGACACACTTTTAAATACGTGTCACATTCGTCCTGACTGCAACGGCTGTCCTGCGGGCTCCTTGTGCCGTCGCAGCATTCCCCACTCGCCAGTTCACCGCTTTCGTTCTCCACACTTACAAGCTGTAGCAGGAAATAACCCGATGACTGGGACACCTATAAATAACATTTAAAATGATAAATACGAATACCTTACAGTAGTAAACGACTGTTAAGTGTAAACTAGGAAAACTGTCGCCATATATCAATTTTATGATTTTGGATGTTCCCTAGTGCAAGTCTGTAATCAAACCATTTTGTTAGGTTCGATCCGCGCGACAAGTCAAGCACTCACATCATTTTACGACCACTCAACTTTGTAATATGTTACTGTCTATTTACAACTGAATTAAGTCACTGCGCTTATTATCACATAAGCTAACATCCAATAGAAGTTAAAAATGTTTAAGTTTGAAATTGTATGATGCGTTGCGCACAAAGAGACATTCACATCAAAGCGTCCCTTTAAATTAGATTCACTTTAGTCAGACATTTTACCTATAACAGCATAATTTAATTAGCGTCGGAATTTAAACATTCAAAACATAAAGCTGAAAGAACTCTATTCAAGGACAAAGAGACTCAAAGTTCTGAAGCAACTGATCGTATCTCTCGAACAAAATCTAATTTTTCAGAAGCAGGACGGGAGTTCATTTACCTTCACACACAGTGTCAGAAGTAGACACGCTGTCAGAAAGCAACTGCCTAGATAACTCCACATGATTCATAAATGATTACAGTGTCATGTGTTATGAAGAAGAATAAACAGTTATTCCTCGAAAATAATGCTGCTTTCCGTCTGTTATCCTTGAATCCATGCATGCGAGATACGGACTGGGGATTGACTCGGTCCAATACCGTTCCCGATGAGCGCAATATGCAAGATCAGGCAAGACTGTCGACACTACCCAAACGTCTACATACTTTGCCCACTTACATACGGTCCTGCCGTGGTACACAGCCCTTACCGGATCACTAAACTGCGAGCTATCCGCTGTGCGTTTGATTGGCAGTTTAACAAACCATTCCCAAACCCTCTACTCCAACAGTTGCGGAGGGTCTGCAAAAAGCCAACCACAAAGTTCGAGGGCGGAGTACATAAATCGCTGGGGTTCTCATCATTTGGCCAAAACAATTTCACAGGAAAAAAATCTGAATACAATACTTTTCTCTCTAAGTTTCTGTCGACAAATTCATAGACACGGTAGGCACATAAATGTTGGCATTTAAAAAACAAATGTATTGTCTAACTTGCAAATTCCCGAAGTAGTTATGCATATCATTTTCACTTTACAGAACTGGACTGGCGTTTAATTTTGAGCGATTTCATAGTTTACAGATTAACCCCAAATTCTCAGCGCCCTCTAGTGATGACCTATACCTCAGTCATGTCTTTCAATGGTATGTTCATCTATTGTGAATGGTATTACATGTACAAGTTACTCAGTGTTAACAGTGTTAGTGTTCTGCGTTTAAATGGACTTGTGCACATCACATCCTTAACCTCATTTCTTGTCCTCTCTCAGCATGTCAGATACATTGACTTTCCCATTTAACTGGACGCAACAGTACTAGTGTGATGTCTTGGTGAGTTCCATCTCTGGTCATTCTCAACTGCACAAACATTTAATACCAAAAAGCTAAACCTAAGATCTGATGTACATACAGATGGGTAGAAGCCAAGTAGCAGAAACTGTCAAAAATTGTAATACAAGCAATTACAAGTAAAGGAATTCTTCAGAATATTGGAATTTGGTTGATGACTTCAGTTCCTCCTTTCTCTTCCTTTATGTCCTTACTGTGCTAACATCTCATGAAATAGCGATTACCTTCATGATGGTTAACATTAGGACAGGATTAAGGGGGAGAGAGTTTTACACTAAAAGACTGCCTTTGTTTGTTGTGTTCTTTGTGACTATCTGTGGGCCAGTGTATACCCGTACATTCCATCCTCTGATACATGCACGGTCAACCACAGCCTCTTTTCATGTTTCTGTGGGAGTGCATGTGGAGGCTTACTGCTTACACTGTCTCCCTGGGTTTGCCTGCAGGTGTTCCACTGATGTTGGGGTTCACTGAGGTGTGATAATACACTGACTCTCCCAGACATGGCCAGTTCTGTTCTCAGTGATGTCCAAACTCAACCCGAAGTCAGCAGTCATTCATAATCTCAGCAAACTTACAGTGATATTTACTGCTTGGTATGTAGGGGTGACAGGCATGCAGGGGTGTGAGCGTGTGTGTGTGTGTGTAGAGGGGGGCTTCTGTGGCCCACTCTTATCTCTGCCCTTTTTTATGGCACCTAGTTAGCGTTTTCAAACCTGATAAAAAGAAGTGTGGGAACCATCATACACACAAATATTCACCAAGTACTGGCTGTCAAAGCACACTCAGAGGGTAATGTAATATTAATCATGTGGTCAAAGAGAGAGCTCACGCACATGGAACTTTAATGTAGCAGTGAACAGACTAAAAAATAGAGTTCAGAGGGCTTTCTGAAAAATAAATTTACAGAAAATAGAGATCTCAAGCAATTTCTGCTTGAATTTGAATTTCAAGCTCTAATCCAGATGCCCTCTGAAAGCAAAGGATGAGATCATGTGCTCTCCATCAGACAGACCACATGACTGTAGAAGACTATGGGAAAGAGCAGTACTATGGTAAACTTTGTACCAAAATCTTTGAAAACGTATTGATTCTTCTCCTGAGGGAAAAACTGCTGTTCCTGCTGGGGTAAAACATCAATAAGGTTTTTTTTTTACATTTATTTGATGGGGTAAAACATCAATATGGTTTTTTTTTTTTACATTTATTTGATGGGGTAAAACATCAATAAGGATTTTGTTGTTGTTGTTCATTTATTGCCTAAGAGTACACTGACAGCCAGAGGCAAGGCAGAGGCAGAAAGAGCAGCTCTGTGATTCTCAACATGCCAGGGTACCAGTGTCTGGGATTTGAACCAGCAACCCAACTATCATTCTTTTCCTCTAATATGAGAATGAGAGAGAATCAAAATGTTCAGGTTGTTGTATGCAGATGTTGTAAAGGAGTTGAGGGTTTCAAAATATATTTGTCTTACACGATAATGAACACAGAAGATAATATATGTTTATATGCACAGGATAAAATATGTCTGATAAAGAACACTGTCACCACCACTGTCATAATCATCATGAGAAATAACTAAGCTCAAAATACTTATGCTGGAAAGGGAGTCTGTCGAGGCAGATCTGTTGTCATGGAAATGGTGGGTTAGTTCCAGCCTTGTTTGCAGAAAATTATCAGCAGTTTCTCTTATCAGCCTATAAAGCTTTAATGACCACAAACCAACGTCTACAGGTAAAACACCAGTTGCACACCTGCAACTTTTCTTCCTCTCTCCCACAGACAGACACACACACACACACACACACACTTTTACCCATGACCCTCCACCTGGAGTTTGCTCTTGCACCTGATGACTTTCTCACATTATTTCATTGTTTCTCTCTCTCTTTCTCTCTCTCTCTCTCTCTTTATCTCTTTATCTCTCTCACTCACACACACACACACACTGCTCTGCCCTCTGCACATTTTTGTGTATCAGTTCAATAAAGTGAGTGTTTGGGTAATCTGGGTAAAGACTAGGTTATCGGTATGGGTGGGAAACTATTTTAGCTCAGCTTGAGAAGAAATTCCAGCAAATATTTCACATAAATTTCCACTCATAAATTTCCTGCTTCCAAGTTTCAGCTTGTCTCCACTGCTCTAATTTCTCTTCCTCGTCACTCCTCTTTTATTCCCTCCCACAGTTCTATTCATCTCTCATTAATTAGACATTCCAAGACTTCTTTTCTTTCTTTAGTGGTGTGGTTGTTGTTGTTGTTCTTCTTCTTCTTGTGTGCGTGTGTGTGTGTGTGCGTGTGTGCGCGAGTGTATGTGAGTGTGTGTCTGTTTGTGTGTAGAGTATGTTTGTGGTTATTGGGGGCATGGACACGTGTGTGTGTGTGTGTGTGTCTGGCATAGTAAAGACAGAGCATGTGGGCTGTAGCACACTTCTGCCTTTATCAGAGCATGATCACAGTCCATTTGTTCCAGACATGACCAGATATTACAATACCAAAAACACCCAAGACAAAGCAAAGCAAAAAAAAAGATTCACTCAGGTGCCTGTCCCAGTGAAAGTCTCAGATAAACACAAACACCTGTGCACATATATGCAGACATACACTCATGCACACACACATACACACACACGTGCATGCACATACACACACACATACACACACACACACAGACATATTGTTAACTCAACTGAGATGAGTATTTAGGCCTCCCCCTGGTGTCTCTGTAACAACAACTGAGCTCATATTCTGATATGTACATACTTCAGCCCTAATGTGTGAATTTTAAGAGCCACCGAGCGCACAAAAGGACAAGTATTAAACATTCACAAATGCCTGGTTAACTCTAGTGAGCAATGAATACATAGATGGGTTTCTCTAAACACCACTCAGACAATTCTGTGTTACTGTCTCTCAGCAATACTTCCTCTTAAACTTTATTTCCTTTCAGACTGTAGTTGCTGCCTCACTTTGAACTGTGTCTAATTCATCAGTATGGTATGAAAGGGAAATCAGCAGTTTGAAGATTAATGTGTAGTTGATTAATATTTGATCATTAGTAATGCTAATATTAAAGATTTGAGGTGGAAGGCTTAACAGACAAATTAAACTTGTAAAGTGGTCAGGTTGAGAAGACATAACAAATTAACACAAATGTAATTCTAAAAATTCAACATGAATGAGGATCACCAAATCCTCATGCATTGTTTATTTGAATTACGAAAAAGGATAAAGACAATTTTGGAAAAGATCATCTAACATGACAAGCTGACATAGCAGCACATCCAAACACAGTATTAGCCTATTTGAAACAAGCTGACTGATGACATCATGCTTGTCATGTGACCTCTGACAGGACCTTAGTGTTTACACACCACGTTTTTGTACACTGCTGTTTCTTCCCCAACTAATAAAGACTCAATCAGAGATGGCAAAAGTAAAAGTAGTAGTACTCTTGCTAAAAAAAGTACTCTGAGTTAAGCTGACAATCGTTTTTGGAAAGTGTAAGTGAGTGACTATTTCACTCTTACTTAAGTTTTTTTCAGGAGGGATATTTTAATTCTACCTAGAGTAATTTTTTTTTTTTAGCCAAAGTACCTCTACTTTTGCCATCTCTGGACTCAATCATTCCTAAACCACCTAAAACATCAGTAAACTCAAAGGGAAAATGCTAGTCAAGGGGTGGCTTACATCATATAGTCTCTTCAATGTACATCTTCCATTTTTACCTTTGACCTCTGGAACACAATGGGCCCCTGCCTCTCTGAGCCCTCCCTGGTCACATGTGTTCCCACACCGGCTCTTAAACACTGTGGTCAACTGGTCAACTCGGACCAAACAAGCTTAAATTTGTGTTTTAGTTAAAACTTGTACTTAAAATTGAAAAAGTAGGGTCCATATTGTTGGGAACATATTGTAAAATATGATTATGGTGATACACAGGTATAAGAGACCTTGATTCTGTGTGGAATTTCCATATTTGCAGTATCATGTGTCCCTTTTCCCCTAATAAACGAATCTGGTGTGGCTAGTGGTTTAACTTGATTAATATATGACAGAATATGTCTGCCTGTGCCACCAGTTACCATATAGAGACAGTTTTTTTGTTTGTTTTGTTTTGGGCTTATTTACCTGTCCACAATTTTGGTTTCCTTCACCTGAAATACCTCCTTCACCCTCTTTTCCTCTAATTTTCCCCTAAACACTGTCCTCAGGTCAGTGGCTCTCAACCTACAGTCCTGGGGGGCTACTGTCCTGCACATCTTTGTCTTAACTCATCAACCCCTTGATTAGCTCAACTAACTGTAATAATGAAGAGTTAAAGCAAAGACATGCAGGACACTGGCTCCCCTCAGGACTGGAGTTGTGAACCACTGCCTCAGATGTTTCCCAGATTTCTCTCTAGTTTTGCTCAAAGCATTTTCTTGGGTAAAGCAAGCCCTGTGAGCAATGTGAGAGTTTAAAACTGTTGGACAATTTCAGTACTCTGAATGATGTAAGGGTATAAAGTACAAGAAAACTCAGAAGCGTGACTGTGTGTATCTTTTATCAGTCTCAAGGTTTAACTGGCTGACATCCTGCAGAGTGATATTTAAATGACACAGCAGTACTGCATTCAGTCTCTCACAGATTCAAAACAAAACCTGCTCCTCTGATTTAGCCAGTAATAAACTAACGGCTAACAGGCAATGTTTTTATCTTCAGTAGTGTAATGCAGCTACTCCATAAGTACAAACAGCTAGAACACACTCATGTATACATGGCACATTTATCAGTTTGTTACATCATATTAATTCACTGCATACCTCAGTCAGAACCACAGTTCACTTACATATTGCTTAACTCCCTGGTGCTCTCCCTGCTGGAGTCTGGGTTTGATTTCTGATCAGGGGCAAGAGATTTTGGTGTTGTGGTTACAAGAAACTGGTTCTGGTTAGAAGTCACAGTCATGACTTCATTCTGTGTGGAGTTTGTATACCCCAGAAAAAAAAAATCGGTCAACCCCTTGTCTCTACCCACCCCAAGCGAAAAGAAAGTACACTGAACTATACTTAATTAAATGATTAATGTACTAAAGGTGTGCTATTTTTGATGTACTAATTATGTATTAAGCGTACTAATTATATATCATTAGTCCTATTAAAGACACTTAATACACCTTACTGTACTTGACTGTACTATTTTGAGACACCATTAAAGCTAAGTTCACACTACACGATTTTAGCCCTGATTTTCCACTCGCGGGAAGTTTTTGGAGATCACCGACAAAACCCCAGATCACAGGCAAATCAGCATTCGCTCGAGGCTCGCAAATTGATTCTCCATCGCTATGTGTGAATTGTTCAAACACGCTATCCAAGAGACCCGCCGATGCCTGACAGATATTTAGCAGGCTAAATATGTGGACCTGTTAGGGAGTCCAAATCCTGTAGTGTGAAAAGTGTTGTGACCGGCAGTGAGTGTGGCGACGAGCTACAGCCAATGAGTGCGCAAGACACAGGGTGAAGGGAAACCCGGGGGAGAAGTTGTACAACATCAAGGTATATTCTTTTCTTTTCCCCCCTTGTTGGCTGCAAATCAACAGACAAACAACTTGGATCGCTCGCTTCTCGCTGACATCCATTTTTAGAAGAAGAAATCCCTGTCCCGCGCATGGTACCGTGCAGAGATGGAAAAAGTAAAAGTAGAAGTACTCTTGCAAAAAAGAAGAAAGAAAGAAAAAAGTAGAGTTAAACTGACAACCGTTTTTGTAAACAGTGCGTGACTGTATTACTCAAGTTTTTTTCAGGAAAGATAATTTAATTCTGCGCAATATTTTCTCAGCAAGAGAACTTCTACTTTTACTTTTGCCATCTCTGATTTTAATACAACTTAATTGTGTGTTATCATAGCACTTCAGAACGCTTGATGATAGTATATTTATTAATTATTATTTTATGTGAATACACTGAATATCAATTTAAGTGTTAGTGCTAATTGGTGTACTTATATTAATTAAACTGAAGTACTACTGAAGTAGAAATGCACTTGTAATTAGTACATTTGTAATATATTTTTTGAACTTATATTTAGCACACAAACCAATAATGTGCTGGAAATATACTTGTTGATATTAAAGTACATTTTAGTACATTGAAATATTCTTAATTTTTACCTGGGTACAGCCAAACACATGTACATTGCGGTGCTCCTATCACTGCTCCTGGTTAAGGCACTGGCCCACATCAGGAGCTGGTCCCTGGACACTGTACAGTGACTGCTCCCGGGTACATAGAATGGGTTAAATACAGAGAAGAATTTTCCTATAGGAATCAGTAGAGGTTGACTTAACATATGCACAGATCATGTAAATACAGGCGGTAAGATCAGGTATCACTAGATGAGAGACATCCTACTTTAAACATTTTATACCTTAATAAAACAGCTCAGACTAAGATGAGGATAAAGACACAGACTGACAGGTGTGATAACAAATCTCTCAAGGAGACAGGCCTGGAGAGCATTTTCATTCTACTCTTACCCACTGAAACACTTATTTCACATTTTCATTCTACTGTTACTCACTGAAACACTGATTTCACATTTTCATTCTACTCTTACTCACTGAAACACTGATTTCACAGTCTCATTCTACTCTTACTCACTGAAACACTGATTTCACAGTCTCATTCTACTCTTACTCACTGAAACACTGATTTCACAGTATCATTCTACTCTTACTCTCTTACCTACTGAAACACTGATTTCACAGTCTCATTCTACTCTTACTCACTGAAACACTGATTTCACAGTCTCATTCTACTCTTACTCTCTTACCTACTGAAACACTGATTTCACATTTTCATTCTACTCTTACTCACTGAAACACTGATTTCACAGTCTCATTCTACTCTTACTCACTGAAACACTGATTTCACAGTCTCATTCTACTCTTACTCTCTTACCTACTGAAACACTGATTTCATAGTCTCATTCTACTCTTACCCACTGAAACACTGATTTCATAGTCTCATTCTACTCTTACCCACTGAAACACTGATTTCACAGTCTCATTCTACACTTACTCTCTTACCTACTGAAACACTGATTTCACAGTCTCATTCTACACTTACTCTCTTACCTACTGAAACACTGATTTCACAGTCTCATTCTACTCTTATTCACTGGAACACTGATTTCACAGTCTCATTCTACTCTTACTCTCTTACTCACTGAAATATTGATTTCAGTCTCATTCTACTCTTACTCACTGAAACACAGATTTCACAGACTGTTTCTGAGGTGATGTGGTGTAGTGATTAATTTGTGGATCATTGTGATCTCTTCTTGGGTACCAACCAGTAGCATTTTTGTTTGTTTGTTTGTCTGTTTTTGTCTACCTTTTTTTTTGGCAATCAAAATCAGAAGTTACTATTAGATGTAATAAAATGTGGGATGAAGGTGTTACTGTATGGTGTTGTTTGTAACTGCGTGTGTGTGTGTGTGTATGTGAATGTGACAGGATTCAACCTGAACACAGTCATGCATTTGTTTGTTTGCAGAGATGGCAATAGTGAAAGTAGATGTACTTTTACTAAAAAAAAAATTACTCTAGGTAGAGTTAAAATATCCCTCCTGAAACACGCGCTTACAGTTTGCAAAAACAGTTGTCAGTTTAACTCTACTTGGAGTACTTTTTTTAGCAAGAGTACTTCTACTTTTACTTTTGCCATCTCTGGTCATTGCTGTTTGTGAATGAGGCAAATTTAAAATGAACAGGTCTGAGGTCAGACGGCGTGACAGGAACATCACAGGTTATCGAGCCACAGTGGATGTGCCATACGTGAGTGGAGTTATCAAAACAACGTGTGTTGCAATATCAGAGAGTGGTGAGATCCACCATGTTCCCACCACTGGACCCTAAAACGCAGACTGTTCTCTTGATTTCTTGAGGAGTCTTCAGGATGCTCGCAATCCTAAGAATGAAAGAGGAGTGGGGATTCCTGATTGGCCAAATTACATGATACTTTGGGACGATGTCAGTTTTCACCACTCCAATCTTGTCAGGCAATGGTTTGCTGCCCCCCCCCCCCAAATGTCGCTGGAGTTCCTACCACGATGTTCACCTTATCTCAGCACAGCTGATAAATTCTTCTGAGTGTGGAGATGGAGGATGTATAGTCACCAGCCCCCTTTTCCAGGTGACTTTGCTGGAGACAGTGAATGCTGGTTGTCAGCACACCATGGGTGAGGCTTGCCGGGGGCATCTGTGGCACGAGATGTTTTTTTTATCCTCTGTGTCTTGTAAGGCGAGACATCAGACGTAATGGTGATGAAATGACATGGCCTAACAGAGAAGAGAGACTGGATGTCTTCAGTACTCTGCAGTATAGCCGACTCACATACTTGCCATTGAATGACTGTCCTCTTTTTTTTTTTTTTTTTTTTAACAATTATAGTGACATTACATTTTTCAATACACAACAAGTCATTTTGCTTTCAGTACTGTAACCAGACCTGCCTTTGTTTTATTTTGTCTGTTCTTATGCAAATTCTTGTCATTTTCTGGCAGTGTTTCCACAGTGATGTAATCTGTGTTATTATTTTGCTGACAGTGTTGTAGTGATTGACTGACATTGTGTGATTTGACACACGTGGTTCAGATTTTGAGTGTTGCAGAGTGTCCCTTTTGTATGGGTGGTGTGATGTCGTGAGAAACAATTTTATTGATTTGGGAGTTGCACTTGGGAGTTCTGGGAATGAGGTTAGCGTTTTGGGGAATGCATCTAAGTGAAAAGAAACTGTAAATAGCTCTTGGACATCTTGGAAATTCCAGGCTTCGCTCTGACTGTATCTGTGTGTCAGTTTTTACAGTCTAATTAAATCCAGTAGTAAAGAGACAGAAGCAATACACTTGATTTAAACACATTTTTTATTCAATTAAATGCTCAATCAAAAGTTAAGAAAGCTACTGGAATGTTATGTAATAGAATAATTTAAAATTGAGCTCAAGTAAACTCCATAAAAGGGAAGGTTTAAATGTAAACATTGCTTCAGCGTTATATGATAGCACTAGGCAGGCCACCAAAGGCATACATTCAATGCACGTTTCAAGGCGCCTTCAAAAAAACAATAGAAAACAAGATACACGATGAAGAATCATGATTTTCACTCACAATAAATTATAACTGGATTCATTAAACTTAAGGCACAGCTTTTAACCTGTCTAGCCTAGACAGCAGCACCAGTGCCTCCTGCATGTGACGGACCCAGAGTCTGGATGCCCAGTTTGGCTCTCCTCCAGCACCTCCCGTATCTGCCGAGATGACAGCCCACCCTTCCAGCATAGTAGGGACGGCAGATGCTCCTCACTGTGTTACAGACATCAGAACACACATGTTTATGGACAGACCGACAAAGTCCGAGCTGCAATTTGTTCCTATTAATCCATACAAAGCACGAAACATCTGAAATGACCCTTTTATGTGTAATGTGTGAACATATGCATTCTGTTTTCCATTCTTTCATTCCCATTTTCCGCCAGTGGAAAAACAATACATATGAAGACGTATAACACATAAAAACGTGCTCAGGACATGCGAGTGAAGATGAAAGCGTCCCGTGAGGGTTTCTGAATACTATCACTGACCCAGGGGAATGCACAGAAGGCTTATCCTGTGACCGTTAACACTTTGAAACTAAAGTGTAGTGGCACTCCGTTTCATTCTTCTTCCCCGTAACTGTACCACTTGTTGCAGTAAGTCTAATAAACAGTCTTCGTAACATGAGCGGCAAAGCAAGATAACTTTCTTTTTAAATGTTTACTTGAAAACACAAAATAATAATGTCAAATGTACAGTTAAAAAACTGTGTTGCTTCCAACAGTATCTGACTCCAAACTAACCAAAATTACATCCAGTCAGTGTTAGTATTAAACAGTGACGTCATATTTGTATAATCAAAAAGTCCAAAAAAGAGATGTTTTTATCATTTGTACATTACTAAATTATATGTTTTAAACTAATACAAACCTCATAAATCATAATGAAATTATCAGACAGCATTGTCTTGTGTGGTTATGTAAATAAAGAGATGATACCTCACGTCCTAGGTGAAGTGTGAAACATTACAGCACCTACACTGTGAGGGCAGTGAATATAACTAAATATTAATGATTTAACCATTATGGTTTGTATGAGCTGGTTTGTACCTCTCCACAGGGAACTCCTGGTTTACAGCTCTGCAAGCTCTTTTCAGGTCATCTAACGATCCGTCGTCTAAAACATCTCCCACGGCCGTCAAAAACTGGGACATCTGTAGGACATCTCCATTCTGTTTGTAAACAGAGCACAACAGCGTCTCTACCGAGGTGGAAAAAGTAAAAGTAGAAGTACTCTTGCTAAAAAAAAAAGCACTCCAAGTAGAGTTAAACTGACAACTGTTTTTGTAATGTGTAAGTGAGTGACTATTTTAATCTTACTTAAGACTTTAGTATGTTTCAGGAGGGATATTTTAACTCTACCTAGAGTGATTTTTTTTTTAGCAAAAGTACTTCTACTTTTACTCTTGCCATCTCTGGTTTACACCCGTATCAGTGTTATGTCACATGATGTTTGCTTGTGCATGCTGATTGGAGGAAGACGGATCTCATATTTATGACAGACGATATCAGCTAATTGATTACTGATTACTGTACACGTGTTCCCTCAGAGGTTTTGTCAAATACACCAGTCACAGAGATCGCTACTGTTGCCCTCTTGTGGCACATGGGTGAAAAACATACATTTCTGGTAATCATAGTAGGAACTTCAAATGACCGAAGGTTAGTTGGGATGGGCAACATCTCTACCTTTTCATTCAAACACATCTCTGTAATTCAGCCCATGACTCCGGGCATCCAAAAATACCAATCAGTTGTGGAGCATGTTAACTCAGTGGATGCAAGATCACAGGAGGAAATGTGTTCACATTAGAGAGGAGCAGAAACACAGAGGATTCTCACCAGCTGGGAGAAGATGGAGCAGAAGCACTCTACATCATGTGCCACTCTCCTTCCTACATCACCCCATCTCCGCTCCAACAGTTTGTGCTTGCTTTGCTTTAAACATTGAAGGTACTGCTGGACAATACAACTGTGGGCCATGTTCACAAAGATCTAGGGGGACAGAGAGAGAGAGAGAGAGAGAGAGAGAGAGAGATGATTACCAAGAATCCTGAGGAAAGGTGGCTAAGCTTCCTCATAATGAAACTCCTCTTGCGCTAAAACACAGTTAACATTGTTATTGCTTTGTCAGTGTTTTTTTTTTTTTTACAGTGAAATAATACAGAGAGTCAGTGATGTAGAGGGTTAGTCAGGAAAACAAGGTATCATTAAATTATATAATGTTCACAAACCATGCATTTTCATACCAGGATACAATAAAATTATACATGTACCTTGATTGTTTGCTCATCTGTACATTGTGGAAGAGCTTTAAAAAGCTTCTGGGTCCAGTCAGTTAAATAGTGTTTATGGATATCATCTGTCTTGAAATACTTCTGTAAAGAGGTCTGCAAAATAATGAAACAAGGCATTCAGTTAACAATATGAAGGAATTACTATATGATCTAACAACACAAAACCATTGACTGGTGAATGGAAAAACATGTACTTGGGAATTTCTTCGCCTCACGATATGAAACACTCACAAATTTTTCCAGATCTCATAACAAACTCAGAAAATCTCCCAGACCTTAGCATGGTGTGTCCACATGTCCTGCAGAGACTTCAAGGCCATCTTCTCCATACTGTCCAACATCCCAACGGCACTGGGCGGATCGTTGTTATTGTTGTCATCCACTATATTGCAAGCATAAAGCCTGTGATGTTGCAGCCAGAACAAGAAAAAAAAAACAGTCTGATTCATATTATTTTACAGTCTGGGTTATCAACATTGTAAAACAACAGATGAAGACTGGCGGATTTACAGGTAAACGAGTCCATTTTACGTCATATGCCTTGTACCTGTGCTGTTAATGTGAGTTTTTGCAGACACTAATGGCCACCAGTTCAGTGTACTGGTGCAGACACACACAGCATACATACTGTACGTAGCCTGTTGAGATTATCATGAAAATGTCTCGGCTCACCTCAACTGCCTGCATGTGTAGATTGTCCTGAACAGACGCACAGCATGTGTATCATCCAGAATCTTCCATGTTTTTAGTCCCTGTTTCTCAAAGCTGACATAACTATTGACAAGTCATAGAATGAAAACACAAACACAGTGTGAAACAATAGTGCACATGGAAGCTCTAATGACTGTAGCACAGTCATCACAGAAAAACTGAGATTGTGGGATCAGTGTGAACCTGTGAGAACACATTTATGAAAAAAAGGTGGTTTTTTTTGTTTTTAAACTGTTGTTGAATGAACGATGTAGAGACAAGTAGTCTGCTCACCTCTCCACAAAAAGCTGGAGCTCATGGCAGCACAGTTCCTGGACTTTAAACATGAGGATCTGACTGATCTTGTTAGATGCCTGGATGACTGCATTTAGACACTACAGACAGAGACAGAACTCCTATTGTACTTGACTTGAATGTTCACATACAAAACCCTTTAATTAAAATGAGGACTGAAAAATTTTCACTTGATGCATTGAATGGTGTATGCTTTGTGTGCACTTTACAAAAAAAAGCTGGAGAGTATAACTTTAATTTTGATATATATACTGCTATATGTTTATTTGGTTTATGATTTACTTGCACATAGAGTAAATTTTGAAAACTTTTCACTTATAGATTAATTAAGGGTGTATTTCCCAAACGCACTATCCAATACTCTTATAGTGTCTGTGTTATTCTGTCCTGCCAGCAGTGGCTTTAGAAGCAAACAGTGATGTAAAGATGTTTAAAAAGCACTTTTTTAGAGGTACCAATACACCACAAACAAATGATCCTATAGGAATAACAGTGCTAACCCAGGCAAAACACTCAAGTAAGAGTAAAACAGTGCTTTATCGCAAATCAACTACAGCATAATTATTTCAAGTCACTTCTCCCCACAGTTTGTTTTTTAATCTAGAGCCACATCTAAATTTCTAAATGCCTTTTAATTGTTCTTTTGTCACACGTAGCTTTAGTCTGAGAACTGCTTGTAACAAATAGGCTGCTGTCCGTGTGAAGTCCACAGTCTTGGCGTGAAAGTGCTGACTACCTGAATGACGTCCACATACATGCTGCAGAAAGTCTCTTCATCGCCAAAGTTATAGTTACGGATATGTTTCTCCTCGTACCCCAGAATCTCCTGGAGTGTGCCAGAGACATTACTCTGAGAAAGAAAAAAAAAACACAGGGCTTCAGTTTCTACCTTTGAATCAGGAGCCAATTAAAAAGGCCCCTTGCATATAAAACGTAGACAAAGACACAGATCATTTTATGTTTACACTCATTAGGGCCCGAGCAAGGTGCAAGGCCCTACTGCTTTCCTCCTGTTTGTTATTATTCTTTTTGGATCAACACTTTGCCATTTTTGAGGTGGTTCCCATGGGTGAAAACATCAGTGCACACATCAGTGCTTGTGACAGTTACTCAGGGACAGAGGCTTGACCCTGGGTGTGGCCCAGGGACTCAATAGCACCCCCATATGACATTGAGTCCTGTGCCTGGCGTGTAGTTTCACCTACATGCACCAGATTTTGAAGGCTTGTGGGTCTCCCCAAGACAAACAAATTTCCAATTACATTGTATTAGCCATTCCCAACAGAAAGTGAGTTATTTTGGATTTTGTGCATTTTGACACATGTTGCATTTTGACTTTCTCCTCCTTGACGGTTCATTGGATTCATGTCAGATTTGCTATATATGATGTCAAGATGTTGCAGATTTTAAATTGCGGAGGGATATTTGATATCTTGCAAGGTGTTGAAATGGTGAAAGGATGAATTTATATGTCTTGCCACACAGAAGAGCAATGTGTTATAAATTCTCCATGCATTGCATAATACAGCTCAAACTTCACAGGTTATTGGTTATGATGGTTATGATGATATCCACATGCCCAGAGTGACACCCTGGTATAGCGCCATCATCTGGCAACAGAAAGAGTGTTTTTTCCGTCATCTTGGCTTTTAGGTTCATTGGATTCATTTCAGATTTGGTGTACATGAAGTCACGGGTGTCCTGATTTTATACTATGAAAAGATTTTTGATATGCTGAACAGTGTAGCTATGGGTAAAGGCTAAAGGATGAATTTCGGCACCCCTGAGCAGATTTTTTGGGTTGTTTCAGCAGTCTGATGAGTGACAAGATGTTTGACCTATTTAACCAATCAAATGAATGAGTGGTAGGGGCTGGCCTACAGGTGCCTACGTCATGACGTGTCTCTTGAGTGTCATTCAAACAAGGGTCGTCGCCATGTTTGTGTTGTTTACAGAGCACGTTAGCGGTGTTGCTAATTCACCGATGTCGGGAGGCATTTCGCATGCTTAGTGAAAAAACGAACTCTTTTAATTGTTGCATTGTGTTAATTTCGTTATCAAGTCAGGGGTAATGGTTGACTAGCTGTCCCGATATGAAAATATTGGACGAGACTTAGGCAAACTGAGCTTCGAGTTGCGAGTTCACCCATGTCGGGAGGCATTTCGCATGTTTAGTGACAAACGAGCTCCGGACATCATATTTTGTCACCTCGGTCAACTGTGGAGATGTGTTAATTTGGTGATTGTCAGGGATGAATGTTGAACTGTCTTGATACTGAAATATTGGACGTGGAGCAGGGAAATTCCGCTTCAAGTCGTGGAGTTTGCTCCGCCAATGCGTTCCACCATGCATTTAAACCTATACATTTAATTCTGCAACATGCAAGGAAATAAAGAATTTGTGAGATGCATATTTACACATCACACAGAAGGGGTTGTGGTACTCTTGCAGGTTACACGACCAGGTGTTATGTAAAGATGTGTTAGTGTATGCAGTTATTGGACATAATGACATTTACATGTCAAAAGATTTTCCTTTTTTTTTGTAGTTGTATTTAGAATCATGACACTGATGTATAAATTGTCTAAGGACACACATGAACATCAATTTAACAGTAAAAATTTGTTTTTGTTCGCCAATACCTCAGCAAGTGGATTGGTCATATTTTGTGGTTTTGTGGTGTAGCTTGGAAATGTGAAAAAAAAAATTGCACATTGTAATTTAGAAACTTTTATAAGCAAGGTCTTCACTATGCATTTAAGCCTATGCTTAGATGTATAGGAGGATGAGGAAATGTCACGGGTCGCAAATTGCTAGAGGTGTGAGGGCCTGCCATCGTAGCTTGCGGCTATACTTTGTTTCTTATGTTCTGTTATTGTCACACCCTGATTCTGTCTCTCCCCCTCTGTCTGTATGTATGCTTTGTCTGTATGTATGCTCGAAATCTTCAGCCTGTAAGCTCCAAAAAGTCTTTTGTTAGGCTTGTTTTGTTCTAATAATATTGAGGAACCTGCAAATGCTTCCAGGATCTCTTTCAGCCCGTGACAGATGTCTTTTTATTTTTATCATGGGTTTATCTACTATGACCTCCCAAAGTGCATTCCGTTCACCCCTTTGTGTATAAATACACTATGTATAAACACACATAGAACTTCAGTGGAAGTAAACCATCAAGTGTTTGCTACACAATATTGTAGATCACCAATACTCTCTGGGTGAAAGAATGCAACATTTTTGAAAATGTTCTCAAAGGTAAATGCATGCATGCAAACACTCAGATGTTTTATACCTGTGCTACAGTCAAGAGTTTCTCCTTTGCCTTTTCAAACCACTCAGTGACAAGCAGTGGGTCAGATACTCTCAGGACTCGGTCTACAGTATCAGCATGATCTGAAAAGTCCTGACTGAAAAAAATATGAACAAGTCTCATGTAATGTCAATAACCGTGTCATAAGTTCTATAATATCAGCAAATCTCATGCATTTAAAGTTAGGGGTAAGAGGAAGGAATGAGAGCGCATGGATTTAAATTTGTGCGTGTGTGCGTGCGCTTGGGCACGCGCGTGTATGAGTAAGTGTGCGCGCACGCGTTAAAACAAAATCCCATGTACCTCAGATATGTCTCCTTCACCCACTGTAGCAGAAAGAAGATGTTGTTTGGTGAGAGATTTTGATTCAACATACGTTCCAGCTGTGTGTATACGTGGCGGTTGAAACAGTCAATGAGATGATTTAGGAGCCCCGCCTCTTTTAATGCAGGAGATAACCGCTGTACCTCCGCCAAGACAGATCGCTCCATCTCTCCCACGTATCGCTCCACTTGGATCTGTGATACTGCAGCGCTCTCTTGTGGCAGAAAGGGAAAACGCTGCTCTATAGACTCCATCACTGCATGAGCGTACTGATCTAGCCTTTCCTCCGACGACATAGTAGCCTCTGTTCTTTGATCAGCGCCATCTCTCACGGCATTCTCCGCACTGACGTCGTCCAGCTCTGAGTCTCCTGTTAAAGTTAATCAGCGTTACATATATAAGTACACATTTCCTATTGAACAGGGGTGTGAACAACTTTTGTTTCAAAAAAGCACATAAACATGTGTAGAGTAGCACTGGCCTGCATCCATATAAAATCAAAACTGTAATCTGCGGTGGGTTTCTGTGCTTGAACAGATGTGCAGTTCCATTGTTGCTGATCCAAAAGTAAAAGTAATTTTTTGTTGATCTTTTGCTTTCAGTCTGCTCAGGTGACATTTTAAGCTCAACTCAATGGACTATATCGCAGAGTGATAAAAGTGACTCTAATCGGAGGAGAAAGGCTTACCGCCCGCAGGTGATGGTCTCACGTTGACGAGCAAAGGACTTTTGCCTTCTTCTCTCTCTCTATTTCTCACTCTCCGTTTCAAAACATTTTTCAGTCGCCCCAACTTTGATCTCTGCTCTGTAACCATTTTGTCTTGAGCATACATTTGACCGCTGAACATATCACAGTAAATAAATTCCTCCAGTCACCGGTCCGAGACTACAATCCAGGGATTCGATTACAGACACATTCACATACATCGTTAGACTACGCACTGTAGTCAGAGAAACCCTCTGTGGTTTCCTTTATAGCTTTTCAAGTTGACGACACTTGACACAACACCAATCAAATTGGTAGTATTTCTCCCCAGCTCTTTGGGAGGGACATCTGAGGCAAACTGGTCCAGATAACAGGGTTTTCCCCCATGGTGTTTCCCGAATTCCCCTAAAAGTCTCTGACTTCCAGGCGTGGCTTTGGGATTTGAAAACATGAATGAGGAAAGTGCATGCATAACGTGAGCATGTTCCAACTAATGAAGAAAACAGTAGAAAGTATTCATCAGCTTTCTGTAAGTGTAATGACTTGTGGTAATTATGGACTTGTTCCACTTTCTATGAAAAGAATGAGGTTAGCTGCTGTTCCGGAGAAATACCGAAGTTCAGAGTACAGATTGGGGGGGGGGGGGGGGGGGGGGGTGGCATTCAACCAGCATCCAACTTTCACTTTCTGTGAAAAGAATGAGGTAGTGTTCCCGAGGAAAACTGAAGTATAGAAACCACCTTGCCTTTTCACAAGTGATTTCCCCTGTTATCTGAAACAGTATAATAATGAATAACTTTTAGACGATAAGCAGTGGTGAATCACTCCGTGAAAATCAGCTCAGATTTCTTTGTTCAGTTTAGTGATGCTTATGACAAGTTCTGGAATACACTTAAAATTGGAGTTTGATATTTTACAATAGTTTTTTTATTATTATTTGATGCGTATACTACTTACATTTTTTTTCGCAATTTACAGTTGTTTTTTATTTTTATTTATTTATTTTACTTGTGAAGGTCTTTTATCTTGTCGTCTCTTATCTTTTAACTTTTAGCTTTTTTACTAGTGAAAATCTTCATCTAGTGTTGCGCAAAACTACATGAATTGACACCTAGACACGAGCGGTAATGAATACAGAGGGATAGGGGAGGGTCCGCTGTGCTCTTTATGGTGCTGGTTGTGATGCATTCCAATATTGCGTCACTGTTGAAGGTACAAGGGGTAAGGGATGAGCAAACTGGCAGGCGAGCAGCTCACAACCTACAACTTTTTTCACTCGAGGAACTCTTTCATTTACGGGGGTCTTTTCTGTAGTTTTGTACAAATGCATGATGTGCATCATCTTTTTATACAAAAAGATCTTCCAAACTGAAATAAATGAGAGAATGGGTGTTTTAAAAACAAGAGCATCCGTTTTATTGTTTGGGTGGTTGGTTTATCTGCAATCATACAATAGTTTGGAAAAAAGGCTTCATTTCACTCCCACAACTTATCCCTCACCTGAGGTAAACTGTACCAAAAGAGGTAGGCTAGACATCCACGAAACGATTCTAGCTAAAATAAAAGGTACTGATAGCCAAAGTGGCACAACACTTTCAGGTATCAATTTATCCACGTTATACGGAACAATGCATTTGATTCAACAAAACGATGAAAATCAAAAGTGAAAAATGACCCATCCTACCCTGTTATCCCCAGTATATAAAAAGAAACCAAGGACAATTTTTGAGTAACTTCTGTATTGTTTGAAAAGTGGGGAAATCGTATGTGGTAATTAGTTCAAATGACACTTATTGGAACATGGGAAATAAAATGTGTGTTGACAGTTTGCTGCAACTAAAACTGTTAAGGGGACAAATAAGTGTCGTCTATTCAAGATGGCTAATTTTCAGTAAGTAATCTAAGATGGTGCTCTATATTTGTTTGGTTTCTGTTTCTTGGTTTTGATATTACTCGTCGTATTTTAGGTCTAGTGTTTTATATTTAGTTTGTTTCTCCACTGATCAAACCTACTCTTTGCCCAGTTGTACAGTCAGGCACATCGCAACGGGCGCTTTTTCACTCAAGCAAGGACATGGACGTCTCATCAAGCCCGTAGCTTAAACAATAAGTGAATTGAGCGGCGGTAGGACATTTTTTATGCTTTTATTTATTTCTTACTGCATTTTCGTCAGTATAGAAGAGGCGAAAACACTTATATAACTGTACAGTATGGTTCATACGGAAACGTAATCACAGAAAACGTCGAAAAGATTGACACGTACTTAAGCAAATAAATTCGATGCATCTTACTGGCTCGTCCAATCAACAGCAATGAATGGAGGGGGGTAGGGCGGGTCCACTGTGCTCTTATGGTGTTGGTTGTGATTCACTCCGATATTGCGTCGCTGTGGAAGGTTCAAGAGGTAAGGGATGAGCTAACTGGCAGGTTGGCAGAAGTAGGCCAAAATTCACTCGCTGTGAATGTTACTCTTTATTTTTATGTACACGATCGTGAAAACATACTGCACTTTCTGTACGTGACAACAGACACGTTCGGACGTTTATATTCGAGAGGGTGCGAGCCAAAATGGCACTGGTGGTCTGCCTTAGCCATTAGCTGCTACCTGGCTGGCCCACAGACTCCAACAATCATCCCGAGGGTGGATTGGGCCGGATTCGATAATCTTATGTTTTCTCAACGCCTTCTCCCCTGCAGATACCTGATATCCTCGCAGGATCCCCGCACCGCGGAGCACGTGAAGGCTGTGACCCGTCTCTACAGTTGTGTCGTGTTACATTCTTGATCACGACCCAACTCAACCTCTCGACTGTCAAACCTTCACTCCGCCGTTGGACGACTAGCGTTGTGTTTATGTCTTTATTTTACGGAAACGGTGAGTGTACTTTTAACATGTCGTAGCACAGTTGTATCTGTATTTTTGTATAAGCGAGTTTGGAATGAGCTCTTCCGACTTGGGTAAAACGTAAGTTGCTCGTATCAAAATGGCGTCATTCACTCGGAGCACACTCCCCTCTAAGCTTTTTAGGCACGTTAAAACGTGACGCACTCTGCACCACAGGTGAGTGTCGTTAATAAGAAGTTGGCCAACATTTCCCTAGGTATTCATTCAGCTAAAATGTTCTATTTTATAAAGATTTTTTGGTTGTCCGAAGCGTTTTTCTTTTAGTTTAGCGTGTAGTTCGGGAATTGGCCTGTTAAATCTTGAGATATGGTCGATAACTCAAGACTTTGCGTAGCTCAAATTTATTGTAACGTTGGTTAAACCAAATGGCAAATGCCTGCTCATTTCTGTATTTACTATTAGTAAATATATACTAATATATATACTACTCGCTATAGCTCCGCGAGTTTAATACTGCGGCTGATTATATTACGAGTATATTTCATTTTGTTGAGTGTATGGTCCAGGTTAGTTTGGAGCCTGTTTGGATAACGTTCAGGAATTGCCATGATATAATGCGGAATAATAATAAAAATGATCATAATATAATCAAATAATAATAATAAAGAAATTGTACTATAGCCACGTGCTGCACTGTCGAGGTTGATGAATGACGCTCACTCTGAAACGATGACACGTTCTTGTGACGTTCCGGTCCATTACAACGTTTATAAATTTCAGTGCGGTAATTCCTTTGGGGGTTGCATACTTTTCCGATATGTAGTTTTGTAGAAGCCACAAAGAGAATGGAACGCATTACTCACTCAAATGCATTTTTCTTTCAGAGCTGTTGCGCAGCCGTCGGAACGTGTGTGGTGGAAGCCAAGTCTACGAGCAAGGAGCTTGCAGCCACAGTGGCAAAATATTTTTCATGTCAGAGACCGAGCACGCTTGCAGTCGTTTATGTCATCCTTTATTCTCCAGGCAAAAGATACCCAAAAATCCCCATTCAAGGTTTTTCTATCTTGCTGATAGTGCCACTGTCAAGCCAAAATGTCTGTCAACGTCAACCGCAATGTGTCTGACCAGTTTTACCGCTATAAGATGCCCCGTCTGATTGCCAAGGTGAGTAACAGGCCTTGCTCACTCTGAGGGCCACTGTTCCCGATTTGTAAGTTGTTGCTCAGATCAGATTCCTCTTTATCAGAATGTTTTTATTTATATTTGTAGGTGACCCAAATCTGATACCTGTGTAGACTTACCTCTGCCCTGGTGACTCGTATAAGCAAATAGACCATAAATAATATGTTATATTTGTCTGTACTGGCAGTGGGCACTGCAAAAGAGCCATTACAAAACCTAACCTCTTGGCAGCTGAGATTTACTCCGTTAAATGTTAGAATGTTCATCGCTCTAACTAAAACCTATAGTGAAGGACAACATATTGAAACCATGTACAAATAGTAACATCCAGTCAGGTGTATACACTGGGGGTAACTGATACACTGTGTGTGTCCTCAACTGATCTTTTTTGGGATAGGTGTTTGTCTCACCCTCTTCCCTGGATCACGCAAAGATAGTAATGTGAAAATATGAACAAAGGACGAGTATCCAGATTAAGTAAAAACTAAAAAAAAGTATCTATTCAACATCTAAAAAACTGCCGTCATAACAACTTCACACTTATTTTGGCATTTTCTCAAGATCATTTTGTTTACCTGATCAGTGCAGCATCTGTATCTGTGGTTCTTTGGAGAGTTCAGGCTACATGACAAGATCCTTAGGGCTACATGACAAGATCCTTAGGGCTATAAACTCTCATCTGACATTGGGCCTGTTTGTGAGGCTGCGTGTTTCTTTCCTGCTGTGATTTTCTGCCAGTCAGTTTCAGTCTGATAAACACAATTCCCTGGACGACCTGCAGGTTGAGACAAGTTTTATGTGGTTCGAATGATAATGTGATGGAAAATGATGTGGACTTCTCTCATCTGAACTGCTGAAGTCATGTAGTGAACTGTTCTGTCAGTCTGCTCTTTGAACCTCAGAAAGAGAAAAATGGCCTAGGGAGCTCTTGTCCTCATCCCTCACAGCTTCAAGCTGACATCATGTACATGGGATGTGATGAAGTCAAACTTCTCTAGCCCCTCAAGGTGTTCCACTTTGGGGACACTGGTGTTTTTTCCCCTCAGAACGACCTCATAGTCTAAATAAGTCACAGATTGTTTCAGCGTGTACTGTTACAGCAGCCACCGTTATCTGTTCTGTATCCGGAGATCAGAATAGTCACGGTTTCTGTACTGTCAGGATATTTCTCTCTCTTTCCCTCTCTCTCGATGTCGTCAAAACCTATTGAGATTTAGCTTCGTAATTCTTGCTAGATAGTTTGGTACCTAAGTAGTGCGCAGAATGTAAAAGTTGCTGTTGCATTCATTTCTCTTTGAATTTGTAGTAATCTACAGACATTACACATTTAGCCTTCACATTGCCTAAAACCAGGTAACAATAGCAGATGCAATTTGTCTGGTACATTTATTGTGAAAATCTCAACCTTTGTGTCTCAAAATTTGTAAACAGCTGTTCTGCGTGTTTGTCTGAGGGTTGGTCATTTTATGAATGTGGGGTAAGAAATTTAGTTCATTAAGGCTGTATAGTCACTTAAACAGGGACTAGGAGGGTGCTGTATTGTGGAAACAAGGACAGAGTTATGACGTATTCACATCAGAAAGAAATTGCAGCATGTCGTTTTCTGTGCAAATCGAAAGATAAAATGTTTAGAATTACACTGAAAGTTTTCTAAAACAGAATTTCAAGTCTTATCTCCAGTCAGAACTAAAATGAAGGGATTTTTGTTTTGTTTTTGCTGTCCACACTGTGTTAGGGGAGTAGAGCTGAAATTGGATCATTGGTTAAGTGGGAAAAGATGTGTACAAGTGATCCAGCAGTGGTTTTAGACTACATGGTTTTGATTTCGTGAGATTTGAAATACAGTTAAGAACTGTCCTCTTGCTCTGCTTCTTTCACCAGGTGGAAGGCAAAGGGAATGGAATCAAGACGGTTATTGTCAACATGGTCGATGTTGCAAAGGCTCTGAATAGGCCTCCAACATGTAAGTGGTTCAGTGTGAGGTTTTTAAAGAGCACTGAGAACATTCAGTCGATTTAGTTCATTCAGCGTACCATCATGTGATTCTGATCATGTAGTTCATGATATAGCCTCTTTTGGTTGGAAATGGGAGAAAGTGTTATCCGCTGAACACATTTGTTCAATGTGCAATTTGCTCATTGTGGCTTTGTGGGATGCTACCATCTGTCAAGAGTTTTGAGAGATGCCATTTACCAATCCAGTCCCATGTTTTTGTTTATTTTACTTATCAATGTTTAGCTAGATCCAGTGACTGCCAATACCAGACCTTAATGGGTGCCCAGTCACCTGGGACATTTGAAGAGGTTTTTTTCTGGCCTCTAACATTTGGGTTATAATATTTGTAGCATTACAAACAATTGTTTAATTGCAAGAGTATTTTCTGCCTGAAAAGTACCACAGTGATGATTATTTACCCTCCATTTATCTTGATCAGACATAAAAACAGCACTTTGGCATTCATTTGTTTCTGATCAGACCAGCAACAACCATATAAATAAATAAAAAGTATGAAGTCTGAAATCTTGTCCATTTGGACCACTAAATTCTGACTATAAGTTGTTCGTGTTATCGCACACATTTGACCTGTGGAGTTTCTCTGATGGCTCTATGTGGCTCTGCACTACACTAAAAGCTGCCAAAAGCTGCTTTACAATACACTAGTGCACCACTGCCGTACTAAGACACACCAGTGCACCACTGCTACACCACTAATGCACGATTGCTACACCACCAGTGCACTACTGCCACACCAATACACACCAATACACCACTGCTGCACCAGTGCACAACAATACACACCACCGATGTACCACTGCCACACTAATGCAGGGTGGCACAGTGACGACTCCTGCTAGTCTAGGGAAAGCATGTAAACATGAAATGGTGTAGGAGATACTTGTGGTCTGGTTTTTGGATAGGCCAGTCAAGATGAGTGGTAGTCAGGTTCTCTAAATGAAGTCTGAAGTGTTTGGACTGTTCTGATTGGACCCTGCTGTGACCAAACCCTACACCGTGTCTCTCTCGCACTTTCTCCTCAGACCCGACTAAGTTTTTCGGGTGCGAACTGGGTGCTCAGACCCAGTTTGACACAAAGAACGACCGCTACATTGTCAATGGCTCCCATGAGGCCAACAAACTGCAGGACATGCTGGACAACTTCATCCGCAAGTTTGTGCTGTGCAATGAGTGTGATAACCCTGAGACCGACCTGGTAGGTGGAGGCAGTAAAAAAACTTGAAGTGAAATATGTTGTGAATGAAGTCTGAATGCTATGAGTATCCACCCATGTCAAATGTATGAATGTTTCATTTAGCCGAAGAAAAAGCACTAAGGGCTTGTATTTATTTATGGGCTTGTGCTTTATGTTTCCAGTTTTGTCAATGTGCAGAAGTTTGAGGGGTGGTTTCTTATTCTTGGTTTTGACTGGTTTTCCAGCATGTCAATCCAAAGAAGCAGACCATAGGGACTTCTTGCAAAGCCTGTGGATACCGGGGCATGCTAGACACTCGCCACAAACTCTGCACCTTCATCCTCAAAAACCCACCTGGTGAGTCATGGATGGTTACAGAGGGAAGGGGTGAGGGAACCAATGTCTAGACTAAGAAACATTTATTTGTCATTTGGCCAATACTGAGCTGAATATAAGGGCATAGAACTGTAGTACCTTTGGCAGGAACACATACACTCAGTGTGTCGTGGCTCAGCTTTGGAGTCCGTTTTCTGACGTCTATGTCTGTGTGAAACCCAGAGAATGACAGTGGGTGTGTGAAAAAAGAGAAGGACAAGAAGAACAGGAAGAAGGATAAAGAGAACAGCTCTGGCAGTGGAGAGGCTGAGAATCACAACGACATTGATGCGCCTGACGCTGTGGTGAGAAACAAGTCCTCAACACACACACACACCCACCCACGCATGCGCGTATAGCATCTATTCCCTTTCACTTTGACCTTTGAGAGAGATCTGTACCTGAGTAATGACTTTTAGCACTGCTTGTACTGTTCTTGTCTTTCTAACCTACATGAAGTAAGAGAGGTATTTGTCACTGTTTGTGTGCGTGTTAAGGATGGGAACGATGATGACGATGACTGGGCAGAGGAGACGACGGAGGAGGCCCAGCGGAGGCGAATGGAGGAGATCAGTGACCATGCTAAGAACCTGACCCTCAGCGAGGACCTAGAGAAAACTCTGGAGGAGAGGGTTAATTTGTTCTACAACTTTGTCAAAGTATGTATGTCTCACCGTCTGGAAAACACCATACCATCAGCATGTCTACAAAATGTTCTCTTTCATTCCCTTTCAGCATATTACGTATGCAAGTGGAATGGACCAGCTAACCCCTGAATAATGTGTGTCTTGGTCATACTCAAATACATTATGGAATTAGAGGTGCTCTTGGAGAGTGCACACCTCCGCCAAGGCCAATAATGCGCTCTTCTATGATATTCAGATCTGCAACCACCACCGCTATGTATGTCTGGATATATTTCCAAAACTATTAGGACAAAAACAGTCAGAATGTATGATTGTGACTTTTTGTTCTAATAGTTTAGTGATTTAGTGTTGGATTAGCGATTACGTGTGTGTTATGCAAGCCCATAATAACCTTTTAAATAGGCTTATTTTGGTCATATCAACTTGTAAAAAAACAGTAAGGATAATTTAAACATTGCCTATTTCTTACATATTTGCTGCATTTTTTCATTTCACAAACCCATAACATAAACAAAGATTTTTCCTAACATTTGTTATGTGTAGTCACGTAAGAGTCCTCACCAAGATAGCATGACATCATGCAATTTAAAAATAAACGTGTTTTGTTGTCATAAGTAGTGCTTTGAACAAAGGTACAACAAAATATATTAAAGTTTTGATAAAGAATGCAGTAAACTGATACAGTGAGCTAGAGTAAACACTTCTGCTGATACAGTGAGCTAGAGTAAACACTTTATAGTCATGTCATATTGAGGACTTGCAACTTTGGGACTTCAACTACACCCTTGAAAGAGAAGCTAGTTAACTTTGTTTGGCTACCAAGCCATGTTAGATACTTGTTCAGCTCACATTTATTTACGTGTCCCCTCTGGTTTAATAATTTCCAGTGCACCGACTGTTACTACGGATACTGTTACTACAGTCGCAGATACATTTACCATCGCTTCATTTAGGCAGAATAAGTTAAACAGTTACAGTTTAATCATTCGTTAACGTTAGCGGTCTTCCACTGAAACATGGCATTAGCTTGCTTTGTGGGTAACCTAATTTAGCAGTGGACAGCATTATACACTGCTGTAAGAGAATTTTTACAAGAGACGAGGGAGGAATGACAGGACTGTTGTTTGTTTACTCGCTAGAACTGTCACACTGCTTCATGTATAAACCTACAATCAAGTTTGTCGACAGCTTAGTCTACACCTCTCAACTTCCGTAACATTAAACGTAATTTAATGTACCGGCTTTCACGTTACTACAGCAAAACCAGGCATGGCTGAAATGAATGTCATTGAAGGATCTATCTTCCATCTCAATTAATTGTCATTTATCTGCTGTTATAAACGCCGATACTGATTTATCTGCAATTAACTCGTATCAGCCAATAATATCGGCTCGCCCATTTATCGGTTGGGCTGTAATAGGTATTAGTATTGTGTTACATTTTAAAAATAGGTAATGTTGCCCTAATGTTTATCAGAGGTCAGTGGGACACTGCATGTTACCCAAGCTCTTAACAGAAAGTGTACCAGTTAAAACACAGAGGCTGAACTAGCCTGACTGTTTGAGGAGCAGCATGTGGCCATTTTTTTATTTTTTATTACAGTGTAAGATTGTAATATAACATGTTACTTCCCCCCAAGTCAATGTGAGACGCATGGCAACATTCAGACAGTGGCCCCTGTTTTTAACAGTGTTTGTGTCAAAGTATATTATCATACTCCTGTCTAGGAGGAGATCAGTAGGCGTTTATTTATTGTATGTTGTCTCCTGCAGCAAAAGAAGGAGAGTGGAGCGATAGACTCAGCGGATAAGGAGGTCCTGGCCGAGGCGGAGCGGCTGGACGTAAAAGCCATGGGTCCCCTCATCCTCAGTGAACTGCTCTTCGACGAGAACATCCGTGAACAGATCAAGAAATACAAACGCCACTTCCTACGCGTGAGTCTCACACTACACACCATGCTCTCTGGACGTGGTCTGCAGACATCACCATCATCTGTTTGATACAGAGGATGGGAGTTTTTTTTTTCCCCAACTAACATAAAAATGACTATGTCTAAAAGAGTTTTTGAGAGAGAGGTTCGCTTTTTTCCCCCCACCAGGCATGATCTTGCTTTTACATGAATACATCAAATTAAAAACGTTTCTCAAAAACTCTTTTAGGAAGTGACTTTGTGGTGAATTTCAGTTAGATCAGAGATCAGCATGAAACATTATCACATAATGACATGAATTAACAACAAATTGTCAGATTTCCTTTGGAGAGGCAAAAACATTCCTGACCCAGTAATGAATGAGAAACTCATCCTCCTTGTCGCTGCCGTGTGTGTTTTCAGTTCTGCCATAACAATAAGAAGGCACAGAAGTACCTGCTGGGAGGATTTGAGTGTGTGGTCAAACTACACCAGAGTCAGCTCCTGCCCCGCGTTCCCATCATCCTCAAAGACCTGTACGACGCTGACCTGCTGGAGGAGGACGTCATCCTCATGTGGGCTGACAAGGTCTCACACGCTCTCTCACACATTCACTCGCGCATGCACGCACGCACACACTCATACATGCTCTCTCTCTTTCCCATATGCACATATGCATGCAGGTAAGAGGAAAGGGAGCTATACACACGCAGTTTAAAAAAAGAAAAAAGTGCATGTAGTCCTGATGTCTGCTGTATTTGACGTGTTTAGGTCTCCAAGAAGTATGTGTCTAAGGAACTGGCCAAAGAGATCCACGCCAAGGCCAGTCCTTTCATCAAGTGGCTGAGGGAGGCAGAGGAGGAGAGTGAGGGGAGTGAAGAGGAGGAGGAGGAAGATGATGAAAATGTGGAGGTAACTGATCTGTTTACGTTACTCCTCCCCAGCTCTCTTACCAGAATGTTCTCAGTGATTTGAATTCGACCAGAGCTATTCCTATAAACCCCAGTAACAAAACTACAGCGTTCCTTTTTGATTTCATTTAGTTCTGACCAGTGGCAATGTGAAAACAGAAACACACAGGCCTGGGTCATGTCCTGTACATGAAACAGACTGTGGAGTTATTTAAGATGGACAGATACACACAAACATCAAACTTTGACCTACGTGCTTCCATTGGACAAAAACATAAACATACACACAGAGTCTTCGCTGTGTGGGGGAATGTAATTGTTAATTAAAGAGGTGAGTCCAGTGAGGGTGCGTAGGCTGGGAACCCTGTAGGGATTTAATGAGGATAATTACATTAGCTCTGTGCTCACTGCTGAAACCCGAGAGTGAGCCACCCCTGTGAGACATCCTCTCTTCTGTTTTACATGCTCATTTTCTCTCTCACTGTTTTCTCCCCTTCCCTTCTCATCTTCCAAATCTGTTTCTCTCCATTTGTCTCTCCTAGCCTCTCCTTTCTGCTTGTTCTGTCTCACTCTCGTTCGTTGTGTATTTGCACAGCTATAACCATTACAGGCTTAGCAGAGGGCTCTCGAAGCATTTGAATTTGGTGCCAACTTTTTTTTTTTTAGTTCTTGAAAACTGTAGAAATTGGACCTTTCTAAAACAAAGAGCTTGAAAATTAGTTCTTGAGATGAAAATGAGCCAGATGAAGAGAGTTGGTACTTTGACCATACCCTCTTCAAATAAACAGTAATGTTTCATGTCTGTTTTGTGTAGGTCCTTTACTGCGTTGTAATGTCTTTTATGTTGCTCTCATGCATCAGCTTTTCACTAATTTCCTCTCTCCCTAGGTCGTCTATTCTTCATCTGCCCGGGAGCTGAAAGTTGAGACCATTCAGCCAGAAAAGGCAGAAGATGATGATGACCTCGACATCGATGCTATTTAGGGTGGGAGGGTTTGGCCATGGTGTAACCTCCCTATTTCCTGTCCCACAGACAAAAATGGATGGCCATGGTGTCCTGTTCAGTCACCCTCTGCTCTTTTATTCTCTCCTTCTCTCCATCCTTCCTGTAGATCTGTCTTTCCGCTTGTGAGGCATGGATATAACTGCTCTTTTTGACCTGCTGCTGAATCTCTCTTAATGAAATGTTTGACGTGTTGTATCTTATGAATTAATGATTTGTTTTCGTTGAATTTTTAAGTAAGATTGATGGAGTAGACTTGGAGTAAACTGCACATTTGATCTGTTTGTTTTTTCTCTTGTATGAGTAAATTAATATCTTTGAATTCCTCTATTCCATATTCTGTAAGGAAGTAAAATCTATTGACTTTGAAATATGTGGGGCTGCAAGTTAACTTTTTTCACATGTCCACTGACTCCTTTGTTGCAGTTGTATGCCTTCACACACACCTCACAAACACACTCACACTCAATTTACACACACTTCACAAAATCACTCGCTCACTTTACACACACCTCACAAACACACTCACACTCACATTACACACACCTCTCAAACACACTCACGTTACACACACCTCACAAACTCACTCACGTTACACACACACCTCAGACAAGCTGTGAGGGGGAGCAGTGGTAGCGCGGTTGAAAGAAAGGTATTGCGTTGGTACAGCTATTCTCAATGGTGTGTGTTGGTTTGAAATGAAAGACAAAACAGACTCGCAGATCATGAATATCAGAGCACAAACAGGCAGTTTTGTCACCAACAGTGCACTGAGAACTACACACAGAGAGGGATGCAGTGTTCAGGAGGCTGTGGATAAACGCCTGAGTTTGAGCTGAGGAGTGAAGAGCCCCAGAGAAGACAATCTTTGGCACTCTGAGCAGGGCAGGGAAGGTGGATGTTCAGATGAGCCCTCTTTCTCCCTCTTTTCATCTGGCAGATGAGTGCACACGTGACCCATGGGCCCAAGAGCCTGTTGAAATGATGAAGGGTTCAGGCAGCTCCTTTTTGCACAGTAGAGTCCATTTCCAAGTTTTGCTGAGGTCCACTCGAGCCCTTGGAGGGCAAAGTAAATAAGCATAAACACAGACACAAGCTGAACGGTAAGCTTAAACCTACAGCAGGGCGATTCTGTCCTGATAGGAGGAGGTCTGTGCCAGGCTGACATAAATTCCTGTCTGTCTTGTATGAGTAGGTGCTGTATGTGGCTTAATGACTGGTTAAAAACATGAACATACCATGCCCACTGCCACTACATCTCAACGCAAGTAAAGACATTTGTGGGATTCTGGGACACCTTTTTATAGACTCTACAAGCACCTGAAGGAGTACAACACCATTCTTCACCATGAGAAATGCCATCATTTGGTAATTTGATGGTTGTGGTATGAAAAGGTGCACTGATTGTGACCAGGCAGTCTATAAAGACTCTTTCGTGTTGGAGTTTCCTTGGTTTCAGCGGCCTTGTTTAGTTTGTCGTGTGTAGGAGTGGAGATCACTGATGAACTGCCTCAGAGCAGTCTCTCTTAACCCAGTCTTGAAAGCTGCCTAACCCTACGGATGTTTCCACGCCAGACATGCATTAACACGCCTATTTCACGAGATGCCCAGCCCGATTATTAGCTTATCGGTTTAATCAAGTTTGCTTACGCAGGGCAATGCACATGTTAGGGAGAGGCTGGAGACTAGCCTGAGAGACACTGCTCTGAGACGTTGAGTCAGAAGGACACAGACAGAAAACCTGTAAGTGGGATTTATAGCACATAACAGTCCTCTTATCAGTGACATATCAGTGACAAATGACTTGCTTGTCATGATTCCTTACAACCCCTCGTCTCTTAAAAAAAAAAAAAAACAGACCTACCTGGTTTAAGGCAGCAGCCATTTTCTGTGAGAGCCAGTTCAGTCCACCAGATGCTGGGAATTCATTTGGCACTCTGACACCAGACTTGAGTTCAAATAGTCTCTAAGTGGCCACCAGAAGGTGCTGTAGAGACACTTTGAAAGACTTTGAGTCACAGGTAATTGTAATAATGTGTCGTTCAGGTGCCTTCCAGATGTTTAACTATTTAAACTAGCCTCTAACCAAGTCTTTCTGTATGGATTTGAAAATAGTCCTATTTTATATTTACCCAGTCAGAATGATGCTCACAAAATCAAAGAATTCTAGTGACAATTCTAGACATCCCCAGACATGACTGTTTACTGCCTCCTTGCAATTAAATCATCAAAACATTATTTTTCCGATAAAATTATTGAGGGCACCAGGGCTTGTCAGTGTGTTTTGTTGTTTATGTTGTTTTGATGTTCTGTATGTTTACTGATGTATATCAGAACTAACATGAACTAGCCTGACATCATGTCTTAAAGACCAGTAGTATTTTTCTTGAAACACCTTATCAATGCAATCACACATCGCCCACAAAACTCTGCAATGGCAACACAGGTCTTTGTTTATCTTGCTTTTTCTTTTTTATCTGCCCAGTTTATAGTCCAAAAATCTTTTATTTGGAAATTCATGTTCAGTTCAAAATGATAGTAACAGCAAGCAACAGGACTGTAAATCAGTGTAGTTTTGAGTGTGTTTTATGTAATTATTGAAAAAAAATAAAAGCTTTATTGTGGAAAATACAAAAACTAAAATCCTAATGAAAATTTGACCCACATTCTGGTTGCTGTTGTATCTGGTGTTTGGTGTTTGTGTTTAGAGATGTGAATGTGTGTTGCTTGTGGGTCTAGCTGGAACACGTTTTAAAGAAATGATTGCCACACTGGGCTGTCTGTGGTCTCATTCATCTCTCCCATGCGTCACGGTCATGTCGTGGTCCTTAAAGGATTAGTAAGCACCTTTCCTCAACAGGGCCATTTTTGTGCCTGTCCTAATTCGGCACTTCAGGTTGTCTATACAATGTCTCAATACTGGCTCTGTGCTGGCCACTACAGAGCTGAAATATTACTCTCCTCAAACCACACATTCACAGTCTCTATTCTGGAGCATGCAGCTTCATCATCCTGAGTTTTCCTCTGTTTACCCACGGTAGGGACGCTGGGCACCTCCAGGGCCTGGTATGGAGCTCTGACTGACGGGCATATCTCCCACCCATAGGCAGTGCCATGACAATGTCAGAATAAGGTGCACATGTAATCTTCTAGAAGGTCAGTTTGTGACAGTGAGGTCTAGGATTTGACTTGTTCCCTCAAACTATGGTACTGCAGTTAGGATCATACACTCAGATTTAGAGGAGTTCCTTTGTCATTCACTGTGCCCACACACTCCACATGGTTGGGTTTCTTTAACTGTGATCCACATGTACTGTTTTGACCTGGATGATATAGCCAGACTGAAACAGTTGCGGGATTCTCTGTGGCTTCTTGTGTTTCTGAGGGTGGATTATTCAGGCTTGGATGTGAAGCCAGGCCAGGCCAGTCACGGAGGGTTGTCCCATGTTAATCTGCGTTTACGACTAAACTTGGTAAATTTCTCAAGCTCAGTATTGGTTCTGGACATCTCGATCGTCATGGCACAGTAACGCACTGTATGACAGTTCTCTCTTCAAAACACTCAAATAAACATTCTTACTCTCCAAGACTATTAATGCCACACTTGTTGACAACATGTATATTTTAAATGACTTCTAAGCATCCACTGATTTACAGCAACTTTTTTTTCCTGGGGGAAGAGTGATGCTGATCCCATAAACTATGATACAGTGGAGCAAAATTATTGCAGTTCTCCTGTCCTGTAATGTATACTGCACATCAAAAATACTCACTCCCACTGAAACTTTGGCCAGTTACACAGTCCTAAACATCATATGGAAAAGGGATTAATGACCAACTTGTTTTCTGGTTTTCTTGACATCTGTCATTGATTATTTGCCTGCTCTTCTTCAGCAGTATCACAGCTCTTCAGTATGACACAAATCATCAGAATGAAACACAGAAGCCTCTGAATGTACACTGCATGTCCAAGGTCTCTTTAGGGACTGAGGGCCAGCATACATGCCATTTTTTTGATAAAGTGTGTGTGTTGGGGGGAGGAGAGCCACTAGTGACACAAAATGTAAACAGACCTTCTTATGTCGTGCCAACTTTATTTTCGACACAGTATTCTAATCAATGGACAGTGTTTCTCCAGCTCACTCATTAACGGGATGGGTAAAGCAGTCCCTTAATAAACTGATTTTTAATTAGGTTATATCAGTTGTTTCTCAGTTTTATATTGTTATCCTGATATCGAAGGCAAAGTAGCATATTGCACTGGGTGTGTCGTGATCTTGTTATATAGTATGACTAAGTTTTGCGCAGGTTTTTCCCTTTCTCTACCATATGTACACCTCCTTCTGAGTCAACAAACCACAGTGCTTTGAGCTGCAGTACTCTCCAATGAGCTCTGACCTCTGCTTGTTTCCTCACTTCCTCTGCCTCCTCAGGGCTTGGGTTGAAACTCTGATACCATTAGGTGGCCATCTTGGATCTACTTATAACGGTAAGCGACAGGCTGAAACTTGGTGGAATGTGACGGACTAATAGAACCCCTTTTTCGGGGCGCTCAATAACTGAAAACCCGGTCGGCTGGTGTCGCAGTCGGAACTGTTGTTTGAGACCTAAACACATCACTCGACATAAAGCCGGGATAGTTTGGTGGTTGCTTCTGTTAAAGCTGAACACTTTTTTTTTTTTTATCTGAGGAAGCGGTGTCGCCAAGGCCCTTTTGAGTTAACTGCAGTTTCTCCCGTTGTTCACTTTACCACCGGACATGCGAAATGTAAGGTAGGTGAGACAGAAACGTTAGGCCAAAATGTACAAAATCTGTTGTGGGCTCGGGTGAATTTATGTATTGACATGAACACGGATCGTATTGTTACACAGGGCGTATGCGAACTTGTTTTAGCTTGTTTTTGTCGAGTTTTTTTTTTTTCTTCTTACCCTCACATTAATTGTTGTTCAAATTTAATATGTTTTAGGCAGTCATCTATTGCTTTTGCCCATCATCACAATAAGAAGAGCTTCTGTTGAAATTTTAAATCTGGGATAGCACTGCAACCAATATCACAATGTCAACAAGAACAACACTACCCACTGTCAACGAACGGAAATCCGAAAATGTAAGTATTGCTATCACGGCTGTGGGAACGCTTAGCGTTGTTCACGGGGGTTTGGGTTGGTAGAAATAATCACTGGTCTTTTTCACACTTGTTATTCTTTTGTTATCTCGCTATCTGTTGTCGCAGTGTATAGCCACAGTGCTTTGTGCTGATCGTACGCTTTAAGTGGATTAGCTACATCGTAGCAATCTTGAGACAGCCGGTTTGGCAGCGCATAGAGTCAGAAGCATCCAAGACCGTGCTCCCATTTTCCTTAAAGAGTTCCGTATTCCTTATCGAGATGTCCTCATGGATTATCGGTGCGCTGTCATATCATTCGTCTAATAGTTTCTCTGTTGAGCGTTCAATCTATATGTCTGCTAGCTGAGAAATAACAAAATAACTAGGAAACAATAAAGGAAAACCAACTGTAATCAGTTACAATTTAATATATGTGTGGTGTCTGTGTTATCGGATTATGAATAACCGTACTGCTCGCCCCAAGGGAGTTAAGTGAAATTAGGAGTCCAAATGCGTCACGTATTCATCTGCACTGTGCAGCTAGCTGTTTCATTTCAGTCAGAGCAACAGACGTTCCCTGTGTCCGTGGGACAGTTACAGACTTAATTTCGTTTATAAAGAGGCTGTTGTCATGAATTTCTGAAACGTGTCTATGTAAGAGTCACCCAAATCACGAACATGAGCAAAGCTCGTCTGCTCTCCATCGAGTAAATAACCTTCAAGCCAACGTTTTTTTAATCCGTAATGAATACAAGTGTCGGAGCAGTGTCGTGTTGAGAGAGCGCGAGCACACAGGCAGTTTGATACAGTATCCGGACAAACCGTTTCAAAGTCAGACATGTACTCAGTTTTGCACACATTCCAGGTGAACCACATGTGAAAGGCAGTGTTTTGCGCACAGGCATCAAATGACCATGATTGGTGGCGACAGTTTAACGGGGCGCCAATCACACATAGCCTGCCTCCTCCCCCTTTTCCAGCATCAAAATGCTTATTACAGATACTTTGGCACACCAGTGAAGAGTATCGGCGGAGGAAGTAGTATCGATGAGTTCTCATCACAAAAGCGAGAGGGCCGTTTGGGTTCATGCCGTTCAGCTTGCCAACACGAGAATGAAAGTCTCACATTCGAATATGGCACCTCGTGTCAGCACTGTAAGTGACGATCACATATGTATATATTAATACCAGTAGTCTTTAGACTGAGTGTTACAGATAGGTCACTTATTTGTTAGCCAGTGAATTGATTCATTGTTACTAGAGTTTGTCTGAATTGTCTGTCTAATTCTGTGATGGTGTCAGATTTTGAACACTCAAATGTTGATGCTGTTGGAAGGGAACCTATCTGTTGGTTGCTGTTCTTTTCAGTGGTTGTTTGAGAGTGTGAGCCTCCATTTAATTTAAGCAGGTTTTATAGTCACTCTCACCGTTGGGGTGAATGGGACAATGTGCAGGATTTACTAAACTCTGTGTTGTGCAGAGTCAGCTCTCCCCAGGAGACAGACGAGCACTGTGTTTGGATCACATGAGGCCTGTGAACAGCAACCACACTGTTACACTCATTACCTTTTCAGAGGCACTTTTCCATTCATGCTCAGCATGATTCATGTGTTTAGATCAAAGTGTGTTGTGACAAAACCTGTCTGTGTGGTCTGAGAAGTGGACCTTCACACATTCATTAATCCTGTGGTATTTCCTGGGTTGTGACTGTGGTTTTGGGGTTTTGTCATAGTCTATATCAGATCTGTCAATCTCTGTCTTAAGGTCAAAACCAGACAAATGTCTTGTTGGACTGTAATGCTCTGTCCAAATCTCTGCCTGTGTGTTTTTTCCAAGGGCCTGTGCTATGAAGCAGGATTTGTGGGTTAGCGAGGTAAATTTGGGTTTCACCTTGAGTTTTCAGTGTCACGACGGTGGTTCACTTTTTACCGGGGTACATCACCCTGCTCTTTGGCTTCGGGGGTATAAGGGAACAGGGGAGGTAAAATCCAGTCTTGAATGTATGTTGGTTTGCTGCTGCTCAGATGTTAATGTGTGTTAATGTTTAATTTTTCCTTGAATTTTTTGCTTTGTTCCGCTAAATACTCAGGTTGATACATTTCAGTTAGTCTTTAGGTGATGAATGACTGAGTCTGTGATGCCAACAAGGCATTGATTTTTAAGTGTGTGACCGAGAGAGAGCAGGTCGATACTCATTGTAAAATGTTAGTTTATGTGCTTTTATGAATTGTTAGTGAGTTTCAGGGCTTGGACATTGGAGATGGTGATTTTGTGTAGTTGTGTGTTTGGTGTCAGTGGATATCTGGAAAAGACTGGGGTGTTTGGGCACAGGGGGGTGGGTGTAGGGGGTAGAGAGGGCAGGGATAGCCCTGCTAGCGAAGCACTCTGCCAGAGATAACGTAGAGGGCACAAAGAGAGGGTGGGTAAGGGTTTGTCAATAACACTGTTCCCTTTTGTGAACAGTTCTGTCTGTTCACATCCATTTCCGTGTATTAGACTGGGAAGGGTGGGGGTTATATGGGTGGAAACAGGCACATGACTGGGGGGTAGAGAACTAAATGGACTACATCAAAGCCAACAACAGCTTTGTATGACGTGTCATCTGTCAGAGTGTTGTGTGTGGATGCAGGAAGATCTCAGAGAACACAGACCTGCAGGGTATTTCCTTGTATCAATCAAACCTGCATTTCTAATTACTTGTTAGGCTTATTCGGCTGCTGCTGCCACACCATAATGCACCACTGCAACACCTTCTCTGTCTGAAGCACATTCATTGGCTGGTTACTCTGAAGTGCTCTCACTGAACACAAGTCTTGGTATTATTAACACAGCTGTGTAGCTATCAAATCCTCAGGGTAGCGTCTGTGTAAATGTCTTTTGCTCGATTGTACTCAGAGGTCTAATGTAATGTGACTTTTCAACAGCATACGTCCAACAGGCATGGCCGTGCGGAGGTGACGTCTCGGTCAGTCAGGTCGAGCGGTCGGAATCGGAATTCCGGCAGCTCTGGCCTGGAAGAGCAGCAGCCACATATTGGAAACTACCGGCTTCTGAAGACCATTGGGAAGGGCAACTTTGCCAAGGTCAAACTGGCACGCCATATCCTCACTGGCAGGGAGGTATGAACGTTTTCCCTTTTGCTTTGGGTGCCCCCCCAACACACACACACACACACGCATGCAATTCAATGTCTCTTCCTTACCCATCACAGGCATTGCCAGCAGAATGAAGGAAAAGAAAGAGATACCAATATATATTTAATAAAGATGTGAAGTGATGGGTATATGTGTCCATGTGTAAAGTATTATTGACAGGTGTATGCTCATAATGAAAAATGGTATCATGGTTAGCTGTTTAGCTTAGCTTTCCACATTCAGGTAACCTGATTCTCCGTAGGTATAATTTATTAGCGGTTTAATTCAGCAGTTTTTGCTTTCTGAGGTATTTCAGGTTGAATGAATTTATGTCTGTGTAGTTTTTGGTATTCATACATGTTTTAAGACCAAAAGAAGAGTTAGAGAAGATATATGCTCTGCTCAGGTGGTTAAATGTTTGTGTCTGTTGCAGGTGGCAATAAAAATGATCGATAAAACTCAGCTGAACCCCACCAGTCTTCAGAAGGTGAGCTCTTCTTGTCTTCTTTCTGTCTGTGTGTGTGTGTGTGTGTGTGTGTGTGTGTGAGAAGGTGAGCTCTTCTTTCCCTATGGTCTTTAGTTTTTATGGACACAAACCTGCATGTGTGTGTGTGTCAGAAGGTGAGCTCTTCTCTTCCTGTGGTCTCTAGTTTTTATAGACACAGATCTGCATGTGTGTCTGTGTGTGTGTGGAGCTGTGTGTTTTTTGTATGTGGCGTGTGATATGTTGACAGTAGTCTTGGTCAGCCATAGCCCATCGCCTGTGAGTGTGTGTCTGTTTAGCTGTGTGTGTGTGTGTGTCTGTTTAGCTGTATGTGTGTGTGTGTGTATTTTTATGTGTAACTGTGTGCTGTCTGTATGGTACATTGGCAGTAATCTTGGTCAGATATAGCCTGTAGCCTGTGTGAGTGTGCATGTGGCTGTGTGTTAGTGGGAGTGTGTATGTGTATCTGTGTGCTGTTTTAATAGTATATTAACAGTAGTCTTGTAGTCTCAGCTGTAGTGCAGTAGGGAGTGACATGGAAACAGCATGTCCATACTGTTTCTGTCACGACTGTGACATCACGCGTCTTTAATGGTGCTACGTTCACAGCTGCTTCCATGGATACCACAGCAAAAGTTGATGGATTCCGCCATAGACCCGACATACAGTATGTTAGCACAGTCCCTGGTTCACCTTGGGGTGTTTTTCTCATTTTTTTCATTGGCCCATAAGGCCAAATTGAGCTAGTGTGATCTGTGTGTCGTCTGTGTGTGAGAGGGAGAGTGTTTGACATGACTGTGTAGAGGTGGAACAGTCACTCAGAGGTGTTGGTCACCACATCATCCAAAAGCCTTTGGTCTGACAAGGCTTGTGCGGTTGTCATGGTGACGGCAGAAATAGTCACAGCTTTGTTAACCTGCTTTGGCCCAGACAATTTACGACTTATTTAAGTGAATAAGGAGGGGAAAAAAGGAAAGTGGGGGGAAAAAAAACAAAAGGAAGAAAGAAAGAGAAATTAGGGCCTCATTTGAAATTCAGATGTAACCTTGCCTGGCCACATCCTAAGACTTTATTATCATGCAGTGTTTGTTCTCCCACCTGTTGTAGTCCACTAACTACTGATGGCTCTGTCTGTGGGGACAGATTGCCTCACGTTGGCCGCCACGTGTTGGGTTGGAAATGCTGAGGATTTTGTTTTCCACGGTTGCTCTTTTGTGGTGATTAAGTACTTTGGGAGATCAGATGGGGCTTAGTTAAAGATGCTCACTCTGGTTATTTGTGGCCTGCCCTTCTTGTGCTTTATTGGAGCAAAATGGTGTTTTTTCATAATCTGGACCAGGTATTATGGTGCATAGCTGGAAGCACCCCCTTCAAGGGCATTTTGAAAACCTGGCGAGACATTTTCCAGTGGTACCATAATGCTAATCATTTACTCATCCAATGTCTCAGTCTGTTTAGCTGTCCTCAGGGAGCCTGTGGGGCAGGTTTAGCAGTTAATGTACTCCAGCAGGGCTGCTGTCGACATATCGGCACTCACAGTCAATGACTTGTCGCTGTTGGGTTTTTAATGTGACGCAGTGTGTAAAGCCGGGTGGGCGGGTCTCAGGGGGACAGACAAGAACGTGGGCTGTGCACAGCTTCAGAGTGGAGATTTCTGAAGAAAAAAAAAAGGGTAGACAGACTTGATTAGCGAGTGGTGGAGAGAGATCGAGAGAGAGAGAGAGAGAGTCAGAAAATAAGATATGGGAGACAGGAGGTGGGGAATGGAGAAATGCTACTACAGAGATTTTGGAGGGGAGGAGAGCGCAAGTTAGTATGTGAGTCAGCGAGGGAGTGACTCGAAACAATGGAAAGAAGAAAAACTAGAGTGATATTTGATAGAGAAGAGAAATGTGTGGAAAGATGCTGAGCAGAACAGCCACAGCCAGTAGGAAGAGGAAAGGCTCAGAGTTGAGGACTATGGGCCAAAGAGACTGTATTACTGGCCAAGCACTGAAGCACTGGCCAAGCCTTCGACTGTACTCACATTAAACATGTCAGAGAAAGACTAAACCAAATCCACACAGTCTCATTTTGTTCTCTTTCTCTTCTCTTTTGTCTTGTCTGTCTCACTCACTCGTGCACTCACTGTGTTGTCAGCTTGTCTGACACCTTTTATCTTCTTAATTATTAATTAACCCCCCCCCCACACACACACACACACACACACACACACACACCCATGGACAAGCCCAGCGCTTTATGTGGCAGATCTGGACTTGAGCCGTGGGCCTACACCTGTCACTGTGGTTTCTGGAGACTGTTTTTGACAGTCAGTGCTTGTGTAATGGCCCTGTAGGCGTGTGTGGTCCACACTTAGTCTGGTCTCCCAGACGAGCTGAGATGTTCCACCGTGGAGTAGTGCTCCCCTCATCAGAGAGGTGCTAGCATGCAGGACGAGAGAGAGAGAGAGAGAGAGAGAGAGGAAAGCACGGCTGGAGAGAGAAAAAGAGTAACATGCTGTTGTGACAGAAAATTCCAACAAATCACGGCTATTCAACCCACGGTCCCTCAGAGCCTTGGACTGTAGATTTTCTACCTGCCTGCTACCTGGGGGTCAGATGTGCTGATGTACTGCCCAGACGTTTACACATGCTGCTCAATGAACTACCAGAGCTGAGGAAACAAACAAAAAAAAAGAAGAAAACAGGGCTGACCTCATATTGGGGGACCAGATTGGGGGGGTCTCCGGTTTAAACTCTGATCTGTGATCAAGAAGGCTCTGGTCCTGGCTTTAGAGAATGAAATCGGAGGCTAAAGAGATGTGAAATCTTTGTCCTCTTACAGTGAGGTTCGCTCTGACACAGTGTTACAGCTCTCTTTACTATTGTAATTTCAGTGGAAGGAAAGGATATGAAAAGGAAATGGAAAAAGAATAAAAGGAAATGAGGTGGTTTTCTTTTTTGGTTAGTATGTCAGGTGTACATCGGCAGTATTAATAGAACTTAAATGGTATGTGTAAGAAGACAGGGAAGATGTTCTCTCGTTCACAGATGGCTGCCACTCCTTTCCTGTGGAACTTGTTGCCATGGAGTCTGCATGTATTTGAGAAAACCGAATAGCAAATGTAAGTGTGTCAGAGGCTGTTGACCTGATGACTGCATTGCCTCCTCGCCTAAAACCACGACATGTTGACGAGGCAGAGAGAGATCGTTTGAGCCGACGGATTTCACATTTTCACAGCGCGATGACAAACTGCTGTGTGAGTGTTAGCTCCACAGTCTTTTCCAAACCCAGTGTCCTTTACACAATCAACACACACACACACACACACACACACACACAGACATGCATCTTTTATATTTGTATCATATTCTGTCTCAAACAAATGCTGCACCTTGTCAGTTCCAGCTGGTGTGTATTTGCGTGTGTATGTTTGCGCATTCATATGAGGGAGAGAGAGAGAGAGAGAGATTTGCTTTTTAATACGTCTGTAGCTTTGATACCTCTGTGTATGTATGGATGTCAGAGACTGGGTGTGTAGCACTCTTCACAGTGGCTCATTTCAGCAAAGTCCTGTGAGTTATGAAAGGAAACCTGTTTTGTGTGTGAGTGTGCACATATCTGTGTTTAAAAAAGTGTGTGAGAGAGAGAGAGTGAGTGTGAGTTGAAGATGGATGGAGCATATTACACATGGAGAGCAAGTCCTGTCCTGTACATTTCTCTTTCTTGGTCATGTAAGTGTAGAAGAGGTTGTTGGTGATGTTTTGGGTCACGGTTTGTGAGGCTTCATTATGTAAAGATGTTCAAGTCACTTATTAGATCAGGAGGGAGCAGATGTCTACGTATCACCATCGTCCAGTCCCCGAACCCGCACGGCTGTTCTGGTCGTGCAATGTTAGTGTCAGTGCATTATTATTATGAAACGGATATGAAATAATGACGCACGGGGTCCCCAAAGAAGAGCGTATGTGTACTTCAGCGGCAGTCAATAATATATGACATGAGCGTTCACTTTTCAGTGAGAGTATTGAAATATTAACATCTTTATTCGCCGTTCAACGTCACTGATCGTTAGCAGTACTCATACCAAACAAGTGCCTTTTGGGGCCTAAAAGAGAAACATTTGGCTGTGACATTGTAAAAGACACCAGATACTGGAGTGAAGGATGGAAATTAGTTTTAGACATAACTATAAAGTTTAAGTTTGAGGTTTAGGGCTATTTAGGTATACAACAGGGGTTTTTGAAGAATGGTAATTTTTTTTTTTCATGCTGTAATAAACGAAGTGATTTAGGCCAGAGGGCATTAAGATCACTTCCTATTTAAGACAGCTCAATGCATACCAGAACTGTTTGTGTGTTATGGTAGTTCGAATAATTTTATGAATTTTTACATGAAACAGTCCTCTTAGAAAATAATGCTGCTCTCACAGAGTGCTGTGTATGAGAATGCCATGCAACTGTGACAGTGTTTGGCCTGATATATTAGATGTAATAAAAGCCTTTGTTTTCGTCCAGTTTCGATTTGTGATTCTTCCCTGCTCATATTCATGCTCATATACTGTGTGTCCAACATTCTCTTCCAGCTCTTCAGGGAGGTCCGAATTATGAAGATTTTAAACCACCCAAATATCGGTAAGCTGTACTGGCAACTAATTCTCTCTCTCTCACTCTCTCTCCCTCTCTCTCTGCCCCCATCCCCTCCTGCCATGAAAGCATTCTACTTTGATTAGCTTTAATTGCCTCCTCCACAATTCTCGTGTTTTCCTGTTTGTAAGTGAAGTAATGACCTAAATGGGAGGCAGGCTTGTGTATAAACAGAACTTCTCTCCCTGATCTGCTCTGCCCTGCTGTGGTTACATCAGCTCTTTTACAGTGTGGTGAAAACCAGCCTCAGAGAGTGGTAGTCGGAGACATTTCATTACAGTCTGAAAAGACGACTTCCCATCTGTTAATTTCCTGGAGGTCTAATTACTCTCTCCAGACTTAACTGCCATTTGTCTGAATCATTGTTCAGCACTGAGGCCTCTCTGTAAACTATAGGCCAGTGTGTGTAAGCTGTCCCCGGTCCTCATCTTTTACCTGTCCTGTAATGAAACACTGTGTAGCAGGAGAAGCATTTGCTGTAGGGCACCTTACATCAGCCTTATCAATGGAATGTATACATACAAACTAGTGACAGATACACAGACACATTCACACACACACACACACACAGCCTCATACACACACCTGTCACTTACACATTTAATTTAAAGAGAATAGATGGGTAACACAGACACACCCCTTCGTCACTTACACCTGTAAATGAAAGAGAATAGATGGGCAGCACAGACACACACGCACACACAAACACATGCAGAGACACTCTTACAGGCACATGTGTGTAGGAGTGGACTATATTCATAAGTAAAATATGAACCATGGGGCACTGGTGAAAATAGGCCCAATTATTAAAGATTTTCAAAAGAAAATTGAACTCCCTTTTGAACACGGTAAGCGTGTGTGTGTGCACGAACGTGCGTGTGTTTGCATGTGCGCATGTGTTCACATGTGCTTGTGTGTATGTGTATGTGTGTACACAGCAAGAGAAAGAGAGTGTAGCAGATGTTTTATAACTAGTTTTTTAATCCATGAGCCACCTTGTGAAAAGAGGCTAGGTGATTGTAGGAAGTCTCTGGGGTGAAGATTCTGGAGTTTGAATAATTTTAACACAAATCTCCACTGGATCTACTGCTGTCATGTCTGTTATAAACCATTTTTCTCTCTTTTTTTCTCTCTGTCTCTCCCCCTCGCTCTTCCTCTCACTTGCTTTCCATCTCTACAGTGAAGCTGTTTGAAGTCATTGAGACAGAGAAAACATTGTTCCTTGTAATGGAGTATGCCAGTGGAGGTGGGTTTGTGTGTGTGTGTGTGTGTGTGTGTTAAATGTAATGTTAGGAACACACGCAGTCTGTGTTGTGAGAGTAAATTTGGTGTTAGTTGTCTCCCTCCTGCCTAATCCCTCGCTCTCTCATTTGATAAACCATCTGTAGTGTGATGGATATCTTTGTCTGTCTGTGTCTCATCGCTCTGCATCTCTGTTATAGGTGAAGTGTTTGACTACCTCGTTGCTCATGGAAGGATGAAGGAGAAAGAGGCCAGGGCTAAATTTAGACAGGTAAAGCATCGTTACTCTTTTACTGCATTGTTTAGCACTCACACATGCGCACACACACACACACACACACACACACACGGAAACTCTTGTACAGCAACCCTGTTAATAGACATACACACACAAACACTTGATTTTTTTTTCCTTTTGCATATCTTACTGGATAACACATTTAATAGTGTTAAGTTTTTGTTTGATAGCCATTCTCTCCCTGTGTTTTGTGGATGTGAAGTCCCAGGTTGATTCTCAATACTTTTAAGTGCGTCACTGTTTGCTAATCACGGCTAAACAGTCACCTTACAATACTCCTACTGGGAAACAAAATGGAATATTGACATCTGGAAAAAGACCGTCCAATCAATGAATGTGTTTGTCCAGTGCTTAACCTGCCCTCTGATCTATCCTTCCTGTTTATGAGCAGTTGTATATTCATGTATGTTGTACGTATGTTCTATGTATGTTTATCTGGTATTCACTGGCATGCTGTAACCCTGGGTTAGTGTGATTATACAAACACAGCCACTAGGCCTCCCTCTCCCCTCTCTGATGCCCTGTGAGATTCCCCTGTGAAGTAACTGCTGTTGAGTATTGACCATCTCATGTCATAGATCTGAAGGCTCGCCCCACAGATAATAATGCACTTTGTTGGCGGTCACGTGGGTACGTCGAGCAAGATGGCGGCACATTAGAGGAGCTCCGCTCGCCCACCAATGTATTTGTTATATTATATAATTGCTTTTGGTGAAATTACCCTCGCTGGTGCTCTTGCACATATTTGTATTGTCCGGAAACTGTTTTAGAGCTGCTATGTGAACCATGACTACTTCAAAGTATTTTAAAGGAGGACAGGCGACAGGCCGCATGTCCACTAGAACTAGCCCCACACTGACAGAGGACGACTCAACTTTAAAATTGTCACCGCAAAGGCAAGATGTCAGAAAAACGAGTCTAGAAAATGTGTTTACTGAGATCACAAAAATGAGTGACACACTTCGAGGGGTGGCAGCAGACATTTCGACAATCAAGGAAACAACTACCGAGCTAAAGAATGCAGTGAACAGCATACAGGAGAGACTGGAGGAAATGGAGGGACGGATCTCTAGACTAGAAGACACATCGGACAGATTAGTAAGCAATAATGATCATCGTGATAAGAGGTTGGAAGTTTTACTGAATCGCTTACAAAAGCTTGAAAATCACAGTAAGAGAAACAACGTGAGGCTAGTGGGGTTAAAGGAGACCTACGGAATGAATGGCACGATGGAAATATGTGTGAAGACAGTTTTACGGGAGGGATTTGGAATCGATGTGGATGGAGAGTTTGAGGTGGCGAGAGCGCACAGGTCGGCTGCTCCCAGACCCAGCGAGGACCAGCCGCCCAGACCAGTGCTCATTAGATTCCTACGACAGTCGGCGAGAGACAAAGTGCTTGCGATGGCGAGAGAAAGACGCGGGATTATGTGGGAAAACCTCAGACTATCTTTGTTTCCAGACATGTCAAGAGAGTTATCCCAGAAGAGGAAATCTTTTACCATGGCGAGGAACACACTGCAGCAACGTAATGTGAGATATACGCTGCCCTACCCAGCCACTTTGCGCTTTACATGGAAAGGAAGGAGCCGCAGCTTTACCAGTGCCAACGAGGCAGAGCAGTTCATTAAGGAAAACTGTACTACAGATTGATGAATCTGTGTGTCAGTAATGATGCAGCATACTGAAAGATGATATGTTTGTTGTTTCGAGATAGATTTAAACGTGGACACTGTTGAACAGGTGTGGGGGAGGGGGGGTGTTTCAGTGTTGCCTGAGTGACAAGACCAGAGAGAACCTCTCGTGGCGGGGTGTACGGTATCCCACGGACTGAAGATGTTATTTCTGTTTATGCTTTTTGTTTTTGAGTTACTACGGCTGAGGAAAAGCCAAATGCCCCAGTTAACGTTTTACGGGGTATTTTTAAGTTCACGTTATTTAGTGTTGATACTTCTAATGTTTAGAAGTGATAAGTTTTGTGTTGTACGTTTCTTCATGGGTTTGGTACTGACTGGTAAAGTGAAGATTATTACTGGTGAATCCATAAGTGAGACTACTTATCTCAGAACATTTTTATTTATTTATTTATTTATTTTCATTATGTAACACATGGCTGGTAATTATGTTAAGTGTATAGGTTGGAACATTAATGGCTGTGGAGATCCTAGAAAGAGAAGGAAGGTACTGGAATATTTATAGCACAAAAAACAGACATTGCTTTCATCCAGGAAACTCACTTTAAGGAGGAAGAGGCAGATAAATTGAAAAGGGGTTGGGTGGGGCATATCTTTCATAGTTCTTTCTCAAGTAAGCGGAATGGGGTGATCATTTTAGTAAACAAAAATTTAGGTTTTGTTCTGGTTAAACAGGTTAAAGATAATGAAGGCAGAATGGTCTGTATAGAGGCAATTATCAATGGGACCAAGATGGTGTTATGTAACACATACGCACCTAATACAGGGGATCCACATTTCTTTAACGAACTGAACAAAGTTTTAGGGGAAATGGAGGGTCAGATTATTTTATCAGGGGATTTTAACCAAGTTATGGATGTGTTCTTAGATAAAAGTAAATTTAGTGGACCAGTAATCACCAAAGATAGGGCTGCATTGCATATGCTCTGTGAAGACATGGGGTTGGTAGATATTTGGCGATTGATAAACCCCTGGGAAAGGGATTATACCTTTTTCTCTCATTGCCAGAAATCATATTGCAGAATTGACCTCTTTCTAATCTCAAGCAATATTGTAGAATATGTAGCAAATTGTACGATAAATGCGATTGCCCTTTCAGATCATGCAGCTGTAGAGCTATGTATCGATATAAATACAGATAAAGAGAGGAAAGGTAGATGGAGGCTAAACACATCATTATTACAGGATGAAGCTTTTAATCTATTGCTGAAGGAGGAACTCGAAACCTTTTTTGAGGTCAATTCTGGAAGCACAGATACAAGGGCAACGGAATGGGAAGCATCCAAAGCTTATATTAGGGGAAAAATCATTGGACAGGCATCTAAAAAGAAGAAAGAGAGTATGTGTAAAATTAGGGAATTGGAGAGTGAAATTAGAAAACGGGAAACTGAATTATCAGAACACTTTTCGGATAAATTATATCAGGATATATGCAAACTTAAGTTTCAGTTGCAGGAAATCTACGATAAAAAAGTGGAATATGCCTTATTTAGGCTCAGAACAACCTTCTGTAAAGAGGGAGAGGAAACAGGCAAGTTACTCGCAAGGCAACTTAAACTACAAAATTCCTATAATGTCATACCAGTAGTTAAGAAAGGTGACAGTTTAGTGTCTTCTACTAAGGATATAAATGAGGTCTTTCAACAGTTCTATAAGGAACTATATAAATCTCAGGTCAATCCCAATCGAGAGGAAATGTCTAATTTCTTTCTTAACATCACTTTACATAAATTGTCAGCCGAATATGTGGAATTGTTGGATAGCCCAATAACGGAGACTGAGATCAGGGCTGCAGTATCACACATGAAAACAGGGAAATCACCCGGCCTTGATGGATTTCCTATAGAATATTATAAACAGTACATAGACATTCTGGCACCAATATTGCTGGAGGTTTATAATGAGACATTGGCACTGAGATCTCCTCCCCCAACATTTAATGAAGCTTTAATTTCAGTAATTCCTAAAAAAGACAGGGACATAACAGAGCCCGCTAATTATAGACCGATAAGCTTGATCAACCTGGACTGTAAGATCTTGACAAAGATCTTAGCCTTGCGTTTGGAGAAGGCATTACCAAGTATAATACATCCAGATCAAGTAGGATTCATGAAAAATAGGTCTTCTACAGACAACATGAAGAGACTATTACGTTTTATCTGGTTGAATCAGTCAGATTGGGACCCGATTGTGGCTATTTCATTGGATGCAGAAAAGGCTTTTGATCGGGTTGAATGGGAGTTATTATTTACTACTTTATCACATTTTGGATTTGGATCAACTTTTATTAATTGGGTTAAAATACTATACCAAAACCCAAGGGCAGCTGTAATAACCAATAGAATAATCTCACCTCTCTCTAACCTTACCAGAGCTACTAGACAGGACTGTTCATTGTCTCCTTTATCGTTCAATATTGTACTTGAGCCACTGGCTATTGCCATTAGATCAGATGTAAACATTAGGGGAGTGGATGGAGGTGGGAAAGAGCATAAGTTATTGCTGTATGCAGACGATATTCTGACACTAATCAGAGACCCTTTGTATTCCTTACCATACTTAATGGAGCCAATACAGTCTTACTCCAGATTATCAGGGTATAAAATTAATTGGAAGAAGTCAGAGGCTATGCCTATATCTAGAACATGTCACTCAAGCTCAGTGACACGTTTCAACTTTAAATGGGTTGCGAGCGGTATGACTTACCTGGGAATTAAGCTAAGTCAGAACATAGAGGAAATGCCCACACTAAATTTGAGCCAGCGTTACAAAAAATAAAAAATAATTTGGATAAATGGGGAAAATTGAAGCTTACATTGTGGGGCAAGGTCAGTGTTATCAAAATGGTTGTTACACCCCAGCTAAATTATATAGCTATGATGCTGCCTGTTGCTATACCCCCTCAGATTTTTAAACAATACGATAAAATAATTTGAGAATTTTTATGGGAAGGGAAAAAACCAAGGATTGGACTACGTAAAATGTGTTCTCCAAAAGACAAAGGAGGGTTGGGTCTACCAAACCTGAGGTTATATCATATTTCATTTGAAATAGCCAAATTAGCCAAGCACTGGACTAAGGAGGACCAGCTAGACGTTATTATTGAGAATAAGAGGTGCTCTCCCTTTTCCCCCGTAGACAGGTTATCTCAATCTTTACACAGTTCACCTAATCCCATCTTGTCTCACTCTATACAGGTCTGGACCAGAATACGTAAGATATTAAAATGACCACATTGTAGACAGTTTTACTCCTCTATATAGTATAACCCTTCGATTGTTACTGGGAAGACAACAGTATACTGGAAAAAGTGGGCTGTGTCATGTTGGTGACTTGTATAAAGAGGGCGTGTTTATGTCGTATTCTGATATGATAAGGCAATACGCTCTTACAGGAAAAGAACATTTTTGGAAATATCTCCAAATCAGGAACTGTATTACCTCCAGGACTCATTATATGGATGGAAACCACATTACGGACTTCTTCAAACTGGCAACGACGCGCCTTCGTGCCTCTGTCTTCTACAGACTGACTAAGGATCTGCTCAGTAGCAGTTGTAACAACTTGAAAATAATGTGGCAGAAAGACCTGTGTTATATATTGGAAGAAGAGAAATGGTTGAAAATCTTGTCCGATTGTGGCAAATATATCAGGGAATCCAAAAGTAAATTCACTCAGTATAAAATAATACACAGGTATTATTGGACACCAACCAGATTACATAGGATGGGTCGACTAACGAGCAATTCATGTTGGAAATGTCAGGAAGAAATTGGCACATTCTTACACTGTATTTGGGAATGCCCAGTGATTCAGCCCTTTTGGAGGAAAGTTTTAAGACACATGAGTAAATGGCTGGGCAAGGCGTTGCCAGTATCTCCAAGAGTGTGTTTATTAGGAGACAGATCACAAGTACATAACCTATCAACAGAGGAATTTTCGGTTGTTGTGGCTGGTATTATTACGGCTTTTAGAACAATACTCGGGCATTGGAAAACGCCTAAACCCCCAGAACTGAAAGAATGGGTCAACTATATGACAAAAACCACCTCATATGAATCCATGCTGAGCAGGATGACTGATAAAAACCATGAGAAGGGACCAAGCTGGGATTATTTTTGGAATTATATTACACTGTCTGATGATCCTGAAGTATGATTGCTGTGTTTGCCTGCCCAAGTAGTTTTTTTTTTTTTTTTTTTTTTTTTTTTTTTTTTTTTCATTTTTGTATTTTTGAATTAATTTGTTCTATTCTTTTTTTTTTTGTACCCTCCTTCTCTTCGGACTATGACTAATGCTGTATTATCGCTTGTATGGATCTTTTATTTTATAGCCATTTTATTTCTATTGGTGATGTCATTGGAGCAGTGTCTCAGTTCAAATGTTGATTTATCATGTACCAACCTTTTCAAAATCAATACAAAAAATTTGTATTACAAAAAAAATAAAATAATAATGATGCACTCTGTTGACTGCTGTATGGATGTTTTGGTGAAGGTGTGTTTTTGTTTGGTTTAGATTGTGTCGGCCGTGCAGTACTGTCACCAGAAACGCATTGTTCACAGAGACCTGAAGGTACGTGTGTTCTCTCACAGGCTCTGTGCTTCCTCTGAATTATACAGTACTACCATGCCTCACTGTGTCTTTACTGTGTATTTTGTATGAATGTGTGTGTGTGTGAATGCATGCATGGGGTGTGTGTGTGCTTTTGTTTCAGTTCATGCATTGTATTTGGAGAGCTTCTTTGTGTCTCTGATCAATAGCTTCTGTCCATCATCTCCCACAATGCACCTCTGTTCTTGTTTATTTCTCTCTAGCTGATATTTTTATCCTTTCATCCTGTATGTGTGTGTGTGTGTGTGTGTGTGTGTGTCTGTCTCCACATGCAGACCACATGTGGCTCCCAGCAGTCTTGTGTTATCCAGCTATCACACACTCACATGCTGTTTCCACTTTAGGCTGTTGTAAATGAGCCACAGGGGTTTGTGTGTGAGTGTGTGTGTGTGTGTGTGTGTTTCATATATGTGTGAGAGAGAGAAAGTGAGAACACTCACATGCACATACATTTAATAAACACATAAACAGACTCGGGAATGCTAGCTTTTCCTGCATGTTGCTCACTTCCTTTCCATATTCAGTAAACCCAGCCATCAGCTGGGAGGGCGGGACTTAAGCCTACTGTACGTCCAATTGGTTTACTGCTCAGGACATAATCTTATACCTGCAGGACTGCGTAAACTTTTTTACCTGAGGTATAATCAGGTATGAACACACTCTGGACATGTTTCACTCATGAGCTGTTTCAGATTAAAGCTTCTGCTTAGTGAATAAATATAAACATGTGAGCCCAGTGCCCTGTTTCCCTGAGTCAGTGCTAACAAACTCAGTCCCTTGGCCTGCCCCTCCCAGCTGTCCTGCCGGTTGCGGTTAAAGCTGTCTACTTGCCAGGCTCGCTCTGTGAAAAGATTACCATGGAACATTCACCATAGCCTGTCACAGGTCACTAGACTCGTTGTGTTTTGTGTGGGTGATTTTCTGTGGTACGCAGCTATAGCATATTTCTTATCTGGCTTTTCATTTTCAGGTACTTTAGATTTGCTCTGTGTGCAGTGCTGATGTGTTTCTCCTCCTTCTCTGTTTGTTTGTGTTTCTATCTCTCTGCCTGTCTTTTTTGCTCTCTCTTAATTTACTCTTAAGTTCTCCTCAGAAAATCACAGAAGTGTTAATAGACTGGCTGCGGGTGAATCTGCTAAACCTGTACCTCTGTAACACACAGTACCCCTCTCCCTCTGTACCTCTGTAACACACAGTACCTCTCTCCCTCTGTACCTCTATAACACACAGTACCTCTCTCCCTCTGTACCTCTGTAACACACAGTACCTCTCTCCCTCTGTACCTCTATAACACACAGTACCTCTCTCCCTCTGTACCTCTGTAACACACAGTACCCCTCTCCCTCTGTACCTCTATAACACACAGTACCTCTCTCCCTCTGTACCTCTGTAACACACAGTACCCCTCTCCCTCTGTACCTCTGTAACACACAGTACCCCTCTCCCTCTGTACCTCTATAACACACAGTACCTCTCTCCCTCTGTACCTCTGTAACACACAGTACCTCTCTCCCTCTGTACCTCTATAACATACAGTACCTCTCTCCCTCTGTACCTCTATAACACACAGTACCTCTCTCCCTCTGTACCTCTATAACACACAGTACCCCTCTCCCTCTGTACCTCTGTAACACACAGTACCTCTCTCCCTCTGTACCTCTGTAACACACAGTACCTCTCTCCCTCTGTACCTCTGTAACACACAGTACCCCTCTCCCTCTGTACCTCTAACACACAGTACCCCTCTCCCTCTGTACCTCTATAACACACAGTACCTCTCTCCCTCTGTACCTCTATAACACACAGTACCTCTCTCCCTCTGTACCTCTATAACATACAGTACCTCTCTCCCTCTGTACCTCTGTAACACACAGTACCCCTCTCCCTCTGTACCTCTATAACACACAGTACCTCTCTCCCTCTGTACCTCTATAACACACAGTACCTCTCTCCCTCTGTACCTCTATAACACACAGTACCCCTCTCCCTCTGTACCTCTATAACACACAGTACCTCTCTCTGTCTATACCTCTATAACACACAGTACCTCTCTCTGTCTATACCTCTGTAACACACAGTACCCCTCTCCCTCTGTACCTCTATAACACACAGTACCTCTCTCCCTCTGTAGGCAGAGAACCTGTTGCTGGATGCTGATATGAACATCAAGATAGCAGACTTTGGTTTCAGTAATGAGTTTACGGTGGGGAGTAAGCTGGACACGTTCTGCGGCAGCCCCCCCTACGCTGCTCCAGAGCTCTTCCAGGGGAAGAAGTACGACGGGCCAGAGGTGGACGTGTGGAGTCTGGGTGTCATCCTCTACACACTGGTCAGCGGGTCGCTGCCCTTCGACGGACAGAACCTCAAGGTCAGACACTGACAGCTCTTGCTTCTTTTGTGTGTGTGTGTGTGTGTGTGTGTGTACGTGCAGGTCTGCTTCTCTAAATCTGTCCCATTAGGTGAATTTGCATGGTGTGGGTTTTTCTTAGTGTCACATCTGTTCTGCAGGAGCTACGTGAGCGTGTGCTGAGAGGAAAGTACCGGATCCCTTTCTACATGTCAACAGACTGCGAGAACCTGCTCAAACGTTTCCTAGTACTCAACCCCACCAAGAGAGGCACACTGGAGGTCAGTCTTTCACCTCTCTCTTCTCCTGTTTCCCTCCATCCCCAGTTCAACCTGCCGTCCCTCTGTCCTTTAGTCCTCTTGCAAACACTCAAAGCTTAATCTCTTCCTGCATTTACTCCTCACACTTCTATCTACCATGCATGTCCTACTTTTGACTTTATCCATCTCTCTCTTTCCCCCTTCTTTCATCCACTCAGAAAAAATCACTTCTCCTCCAGTGGGTTACATATTGTTCTTTTTTCGTGCGACTTGTGTTTGTACTCTGTAATACTGTAAATGGAGTTGTTCAAGAGTAGAGTGATATATGCCATGTGCTGCCTAAGGCTCAGAAGATATTCAGATCTTTTAAATATTTATAAGGCTCAGGACTGGCTGCTGTAAGCTGGAGCTTTTTACTGACTGAAACCTGCCCATCTTTTCTCTGTGACCAGTGCCATGTCCCTCCTGCCTCATCTCCCTTTATCTCATGGTACCTCCCATCTCCCCCTGAGTCCGTCCTGAGGGCAGCATGGCCAGGCTCCGTTGTAGCTCTTGTCTGAACACTGTTTCTGAACACTGTGCTGTAAGTGGTGGGACACAGGGCTGAATAAATAATGCGGTGTGAGAGAGGCTCATACAAAGTGCATCATGCCCCTTCACTCTCCGGAGATGGCAGATAACAGCCACACAAAAGTCGCAGTGCTCTCGCTACATGCAGCTTAGACATGCCCACAGCTAACCTCATACGTGCAGGAGATGAGCTTTCTGTCATTAGGCACCCTTGGTGTCTCTCTTCACTTTAGGCCTGAGTAATGTGGGACTGTCTGTTTCCATTTGAGCGACCAAACCTTCTGTAGTGGCATAGGACTGGGAGGTTTTCATAGCACTGTAACGTTTTAAATGTTTTCAGAGCACTATAATGTTTCAAATGTTTTCATAGCTCTGTAACGTTTCAAATGTTTCAATAACACTATAACGTTTTTAAATGTTTTCATTTCACTAAAATGTTGATGAGGACTAGCAGACATTGTTTTGTGGGAGCTCTGCGGACAGCACAGAACTATAAAAACTATGGACAATACAGTGAACTATAAAAACTGCAGAGCTGATGAAGTGACTGTGGTAACACCTGCTACTAGGGATGTCCCGATCAAGTTTTTTTTGCCCCCAATCCCGATCTGAGTCATTTAATACTTACTATCTGCCGATACCAAGTCCCGATCCGATACTTGTATTTTCCTTGGTAATACAGTTGCACAGTGCTTATTTCAAGTACATTAAAGTTATTAAAACCAATTCAATGTATATGCGTGACAACTGAATAGCAAATGCATTTAAAAAAAGATGGCTGCGGCCAAGCTGCTCCTTTTATTTATTTTTTTATTACTTTTATTTTACAAAATATCAAAATAAACCTTCTTGTAAAGCTTCGGTAGAGGAAATGTACTGTGGGAGTTATACCAATTATTCAAGTGGTTGAGTTGTCTAACTGTCAGTTACGTTGATACTTTTTCTGAAAGCCTCTTTTTTGTATGCTATCGTTATCAATCCTTAGTTAAGCGACTCTCTGTTGTCGTTAGTTTAGGCTAATTCGCATACATCATATACAGCTAAAGCGTTAGGTGTTTCAATTTTGAAATGATACCTTGGTTATTATTAGTAGCCTTGAGGATTAATGTCGTCGGAGTATGCTAACCTAAAAAACGTTAAAATTTAAAAGTTAAAAGAAAACCCGTTCGCCTGGAACGCGCCTCTGTATTCGCTACCACATGGGCTGGTCATTCAAAGTGATTAATTCAGTTACCCTCTCGGTAATCTTTTTGGCCTTGTCTCTGTCTCGAGGAAATTTCTCTCTCTTTTCAAAAGTATATCATCCAATGCGTGTTGCTTTGGAGTAGCCTTTACCTGTGTTACCTGAGTGAACTCAAGTGTGTTCCGCTGAGTTTTTATTTTTTAGGTGCCGTATCAAAGTGGTAGTAGCATATTGAACGCAGCTCTGTGTTACTACCGCATTGCAAACATTACAAGTGGCTTTTGGACTGTTTTCGTTTCCCAATTTAAAACATGTCCACACTGCACACATTTTAGCCACGTCCTGCCACAAATTATGCTCTCCGTTTACGACTCCTGCGTGACAGCTGACGTAAAACAAAGGGTCGGGCTTAGGGTCGTGCTCAGTAAAGCCGATACAGATCAGTTAAAAATGCCTTGATCGGCCCGATACCGATCTTTGAGATCGGATCGGGACATCCCTACTTACTACATAAGTAGAATTTTGGGTAACTCTTGTATGTCCACCTCCCTGTATTCTTAATAGAATATTATTAAAAATAACAGTTTTTTTTTCTTAATAGAACACTATTAAAAATAACAGGTTTTTTTCTTTATAGAATAATGTTAAAAATAACAGGGTTTTACTGTATAGAATACTAATAAAAACAACAGGGTTCTCTCTTCTGAGATTTTTATAGTTTACAGAACATTCCTCTCAGACCTCCAGCTATTCCACATTTCACATTTCAGGCCTGACCCATCCCCACACCCTCCCCACTCTCCCCCACACCCCTCTGATTCTTATGCTCCATAATTCAAGAGCTGCTTTACTACTGAGGAGGGAAACAATCAGCTACCACCTCCTCACACACATTACAGAATAGCACTTTCTCTGTGTCCAGGTGGTGCATCGACCAAACTTTTCGTTGTTGTTGTTGTTTTCGTGGGGAAGGATTAACAGCATGTCTTGTGTTTTGATGGAGAGGGAAGATTAACACTTTGTCCTGTTTTTCAGCAAATAATGAGGGACCGCTGGATCAACATGGGCTATGAGGAGGATGAGCTCAAACCTTTTAGCGATCCTGAGGATGATATCTCAGACCAGAAGAGAATAGGTACACTGTGTGTATGCGTGTGTGTGCATGTGTGTGTTTACATATGCATGTGTGTGTATGCATGCGTGTGTTTGGGTGGGTGCTTGTGTTCATGTGTTGAAGAGTCAGTGCTAACACCGCAGCGGTATAAAAGAGAGACTCTGGAGAGACACGCGATATTCTCATGCCATACAAGAGTGTTATATAACAGCTACAGCAGGGCCTGTTCTCTTTCTCTCTCTCTCTCTCTCTCTCTCTCTCTCTCTCTCTCTCTCTCACACACACACACACACACACACACACACACACACAGCTGGGGCAATTGTTGGTCACAGCTGGGGAAAGGGCATAAGGCCTCTCCATCCTCATACTGTGTCACGTTGAGTGAAACATGCTGGAACCCAGCAGCCTCTGCTCTGCAGACTGACAGACACAGACAGGTTGAATGTGACAGAGAGGGAAGAAAGAGAGGGGAAAAAAGAAGTAAATAAGTGTTTTTGCGTATGACAGAAAGCACGTGCCTAACTAGACAAGGGAAAAGTCCTCTGAAAGTAAGTGTGTGTGTGTGTGTGTGTGTATCAGACACAGAGAGACTTAACAGGACTGTTTCTCAGGCACTTAACACACGGTCTTCTCCTCTTCAGCATGTGTGTCTGACAGGAAACTCACCCACACACATCTTCGCCAACTGAAACATGTACCCCTCTCCCAGAGCTCCCCACTGAAACATGTACCCCTCTCCCAGAGCTCCCCACTGAAACATGTACCCCTCTCCCAGAGCTCCCCACTGAAACATGTACCCCTCTCCCAGGGTTCCAGCTGAAGGTCCTGTGTGTGGCTTTGGCTGTCTGGGGTTTACTTTTGATAAGGGTTTGGGTTGGCGTGTAGGAATTCCAGCTGACTGCTGTAACAGAATTTTGAATAGTCCTCTAACATAAAGTCAAAAAGAAAATTATTTCACACAGATATCACTCTTTCTCAGTAAGGGTCAATAGCAAGCCTATAACTGTGTTTCTGTTTTCTGTTTGTTTGATTATTTAAGAATTTGTTCTTATTAAGGAAACTGAGCGCTTCCATGTTGATAAATTTTGTGTGTGTGTGTGTGTGTGTGTGTGTGTGTGATTGTGCAGACGTGATGGTTGGGATGGGCTTCTCTAGGGAAGAGATCCAGGAGTCTCTGTCTAAAATGAAGTATGATGAGATCACAGCCACCTATTTACTGCTGGGCAGGAAAGCCAGTGAGGTGAGCCCATACACCTGTCAATCATCCACCGGGCTCATATAAAACTGGTCACTGGAGGTGACAGGACACACCTGTCAGTCAGGGGTTAGAGGGAGGGACCTCCTGGAGGCCTGTCATGTACACTCTTATTCTAAAACCATATATTTACCCTTCACTCCACCCAACTCTTAATACCACTAACGTATTAGGGAAGTCTTGATTTTTTAAAGATAAAACACAAAATGTATTGTCTTCTGTGACTAGACCCCACTGTCTGGCTTACATCAGTTATCCAGATCTTACACAATGTCACAAGATGGTCTTCAGTTCTTTATGGGGCTTAGTCTGGCTATAGTGAAGGTGGCTTTTACCAGATCCGTTTTGTCTGATAATGTGTTATAATAATGTGTGTGTGCGTGTGTGCTGTGTGTGCGTGTGTGCTGTGTGTGTGTGGCACCAGGCGGTCAGTGATTCCAGCTCTGGCAGTAACCTCTCTCTGGCTAAGACCAGACCCACCACTGAGATGAACGGCCAATCACCAGCTCACCTCAAAGTTCAGAGGAGTGTCTCGTCCAGTCAGAAAACACGCCGTCATAGTGACCAAGGTGACTTCACGCTGATGACCTCACAAGTTTCCAACCAATTAGTTATTATGACATTATATGTCGTAATGTTTCAGAGTTTCCAATCATTAACTGTTGTTTCTCTCTCTCTCTCTCTCTCTCTGTCAGTGGGTCCTGTCGTGTCTTCAGGTTTGAGTAACTCAAAGAGGGCAGTTCCCAGTGGGGACGGTGATGTGAAACAAGAGGTCGGGGTCACGCCCCGTAAGCCCCCCTCTCATAGTCCACCCAGTCCCTTATTAGGCAACGCCAACAACCCCAACAAAGCCGACATCCCTGATCGCAAGAGAAACAGTGCCATAACTACCAATGTGAGTGTCTGTGTCAGTTTGAGTGTGTATGTTCACTGACAGTTATGTGTACAGTTATTGTGTATGTGGATCTCAGTTTTAATCTGAATTTGAATTCCCCATCAATTCAAACTATAGAAAAACATTTATGCTTTTTCTCTGACATGGGTGCAGAATACCTCGGGATCTGGAATGTCTCGCAGAAACACGTACGTGTGCAGTGACCGCAGCAATACGGAGCGCCTGTCTGTGTTACCCAACGGGAAAGAGAACAGGTAGACAGGAGAGGGGGACCTCAGATCCGAATGCCTCTCTCGCGTCAGACACTCAGTTTGTTTTGTTGTTGGTTAAATTGAATGAGGTGACGTGATATACGTAGCTAGCATTGTGCTAATACTTTCAGGCCTCTAGCTAACAGACTGACTGTTTTAAGTTTGATTTTGTAATACACTAAAAGTCTCTCTCTCTCTCTCTCTCTCTCTGTCTCTCTCTCTCTCTCTCTCTCTCTCTCTCTCTCTCTTGCTCTCTCTCTCTCTCTCTCGCTCTCTCTCTCTCTCTCGTGTCAGTGTGTCTCTGTCTCCAGCCAAGCAGGAGTCTGGTGCCTCCACTCATAGCATCAGCAACGCTGCCACACCTGATAAAGTCCGTTTCCCACGAGGCACTGCCATCCGGAGCACCTTCCATGGCCAGCTGAAAGAGCGACGCACAGCGACCTACAACGGCCCCCCTGCCTCCCCCACGCAGACACACAGCCGCGGCAACACCAACAGCCTGCTCACCAAGCTCACCTCCAAACTCACACGCAGGTACACACACGCGCGCGCACACATACGACAAACACATCCCACTGGGCCTTTTCTGCACCACACATGTGAAACATATACTCAAGCGCACTCTGTTTTTTTTTTTTAGTCTGTGTGTGTGTATGTTTAATTTGAAAACAGGCTGACACAGGACAAACTCAGTTCATTAAACTGAACTTGCTCTGCTGTTCTCAGCTCTCTCTTTTTTTTGTCTCTGTGTTCAGTGATGTGTCACTGGTCCCCATCTTAGTCACTTATTTTGTTTTGTCATCTGTTTGTGTTGTAGAAACATGTCATTCAGGTTTTCCAAAAGGTAGGACATCAAGTTCAGTCGTGTGCGATTAATCAATTAAAATCAACCCTTAAAAAGATGAGGATTCTGCACTACTAACACAGTGTGCATTGCTTTAAACGGGCTGGGACTGGATGTGAATGGGTGGAGTGGGATTATTTGGCAGTGGTTGAATGGGCATGCCTAAATTCACTCTCTCCATGTTAATGGGATAAAACTAAACCAATCGATTGCCAAGAGACCTTCTAATCAAATGCGGTGTATCTTTCTGAATTGGTGTTGGCTGCATGATTCATACGGGTTTCCAAGCTGTCTCTCTTGGCTCTGGTTCTGAAAATCACTAATGTCTTCTAAAATCTGAAAATCACTAATGTCTTCTATATTCATGAACTAACCCCTGTGGCTCTGGGTTCTGTTCTGTTTTTAAAAGCCAACATCCTTTCCATACTAGAGTCAGTGTTTTTAAAAGTTAACATCCTGTACGTACAACAGTCAGTGTTGATGCACAGCTGTGTATCACTTCAGCCACAATTAGGTAACTGCTCAGAGAACAGGTCTAGAGTCAGTTCACTGCTGTATACAGATTGGAGTTTCTGTGCGGGTAACAGCTCAGAGAACAGGTCTGGAGTCAGTTCACTGCTGTGTTTGTAGTGACGTTTGGGATCTGTAGGTGGTAATTCTCACTGCTGGTTCAGTGTAGGTATTTAACCTTTTTTTCTTTTATCTGAGTCAGGATAACTTCAATTTTTCTTCTTTTTTCCTTTTTTCTTTATTTCTTTAACTGGACACTCAGATGGAATACTTTCTGGAATTTGTGATTCCTTCTGAACAGAGTTTGAAATTGATGCACTTCTCTTTACATCTCTGTTTATCTCTTATTAAAAAAGAATGAACTTTGCAGTCATCCAGACATGCAAATAATGTCATTGCTGTGCATAAATGGCGTTTGATGTTAGACTGTACTGCCATCTAGTGGCTATTTGGCACTGCGGCTAGGATAGACCCACTGCGCATCATCTTGATATCTACATCTTTTCTCATCTCTCTTTTCTTATTTTATTTCAACCCTTGTTCTCATCTGTTTTTCACATGTGATAAGTGTCTCGGTTGTATTTGGATAGATCCATCATCTCTCAGTTTGACTGCCTGTTCCCTTTGCCTAAATTGAACACACATATACACAGATTTCATAGAATTACCACAGTGTCTGGTAGTCTGTCCTTTTGTTCAGTGTCTGGTACCAACCCAGATGAGTCATTAGTGGATTACACTCATTCAGACAGGCCCTCACAGAACGCGTCTGTCATCACACTGTCTTTCTCTGTGCTGTGGAGTGTCCTGTCCAGTTTCTGTTCACTTTCTGCTTTCCTTCTCAGCTCTCTCCTCTCTCTCTCACTCTCTCCCTCTCTGTCACTCTCTCTCTGTCCTCTCTCTAACACTCTCTCTGTCTCTCTCTCTCTCTTCCCTCCTTTCTCCTGTTCATGTATTCAAATGTAACACACTGCTACAAACAGGTGGACACAGACACGCACACAGGCACACACACACTTGGATATTATATAGTATGTGAAAGCATGCTTTTCTCTGCTGTTCTTTGTTGTGTCTATTTCTGTCCCTCTTCCTCCTCTCTTTTCTTGTACCTCTCCCCCTTTTTCTACCTCTCCCTTGTTTCCTTCCTTTTATCTCTCTTTCTCTCTTTTTTGGTCCCTTCAGGGTCACTTTTGACCCGAGCAAACGGCAGTCCACTGTCAAATCTGGGCAGGCTATCTCCTCTACCCCCTCTGCCCCCTCCAACACTGCCACAAAGACCCTCAGTAAGTCTGTGCTCTCTTTATCCACTCTCCTCTCATTCTGCCTTCCTTTCGCAACCTTCCTCTCTCCACATCTCGCTCTGTGGAAAGCAGTGTTTTTTTCTTTCTTTATGCTTCTGAATTTAATTTTTTTGCAGATTCTGGAACAGTGGCTATAGGGAGTTGTAGGAATTGACAGGTGGAGAGTGTCTAGAGTAAGGGCCTGTAGGAACGCTGTGTACGTGTCTGTGTGTGTACGTGTGTGTGCGCGTGCGTGTGTGTTCATGTGTGTGTATGTGTGCGTGCGAATGTGTTTGTGTGTCTGTGTGTGTACTAAGGAGAGTGAAAGGGTGTGTGCGTTACGTGTGCAAGGACTGTCACTCTTCACTTCTACAAAGGACACTCAGGTGTTTCAGCACAAATGCACGGCTTTGCCCGCATGTGTACGGCCCAGTTTATGTGTACAGGTAACTACCAAAATAAAGGAAACACTCGATGAAATAAGGCTTAGCCAGCACACTGAAGGCAGGAGATACCACACCACTGCTGTGGTCTCTTGGTTTAAGTTAGATGCTAGTGATACTGGCAGCTAAAGTGAATGGAAGAGAGCTGAGTCAGTCTGATTGGGCGAGTGTAGCAGGAGATTCAGTCATGGAGACCGCTCAGTGTAGCAGGAGATTCAGTCATGGAGATCGCTCAGTGTAGCAGGAGATTCAGTCATGGAGATCGCTCAGTGTAGCAGGAGATTCAGTCATGGAGACCGCTCAGTGTAGCAGGAGATTCAGTCATGGAGATCGCTCAGTGTAGCAGGAGATTCAGTCATGGAGACCGCTCAGTGTAGCAGGAGATTCAGTCATGGAGATCGCTCAGTGTAGCAGGAGATTCAGTCATGGAGACCGCTCAAAGATGGAGACCGCTGTCAGTCATGGAGATTCAGTCATGGAGACCGCTGATCACAGGCATCATTTATACTGGGGACGTTGGAATCATGTCCCCACCACTTTTTGTGGTGGCCCATTTCGTCCCCACCAGATTTTGAAAGCCTTTAGTTAGTTGAACTTAATAATAAATAAAATTACATTGGTACAAATCATGTCATTAAGAGAGAGACCCAACATGCTTATTGACTGGTAAATCTAAATCGAAAACACTTACGTTGCTGCTGTGCACTCTTTTATGTATAACACAGCAATGTAACTTTAGTTAACATAGGGACACATGCCCACGGAGGTAATGTTAGATTCTCTGTGATTTCTCTGAAGTTCTGTTCAGTTGTGCAAGTTTGCTGGCTGCAATCAAAATGAAACGGAATGTTAACATTACTTGTTTCTAACGTGCTGCAATATGGCTTTGAGTAGCGATATCCATAAATCTAACACAGTATTTGGGAAAACATGCATAAGTGGAGTACTTGACAGACATAACTTAGACATGTCGAATATGTGGCTTTCATAAACTTTTTATTGTTTTACATAGCAGTGACTTTCAAAACACTAGAATAAAAGATGCAAATGCGTCTACCTTACCATGATGTATTATGTCATCCATGTAAGCAGACTGACGTTGTAGTATTGTAATACACATAAAAGGTACAAGCAGTTTTTAAAGGCAATCCTTGAAGGGATGCCGTCTACATCTACTGGCAGTATATGGCCCGCTGAAAAAAGGTGTGAACTTGTCGAACCCATCATTGTCCCCAGCACTTTTCAAAACAAATTGACACCCATGCCGCAGATGTTTGCTGATGTTTGATAGGAACGAGTAGGAGAAGGTGATGCTGCCATTGAAGTCCGAGAGAAAGGCAGATCTCTGTTCAACGCTGGTCAAAAGCACATGTTGACAGACAAGTCTTGAGATCAAACCAAACATACGAGCAGCTCTGAATCACAGGAGTCAAATTTCAGTCTAGGTCACAAGCTAGCAGTTTCACCACAAACAGCCTGACAGAAGCTTCAGAGAGCGTTGCTATGGTCAGGTTGCCCTGTGGAAAGCCGTTATTTACAAGATGAATTACGCAGTGGACACAGACAGTGGTGTACTGAGTCATCTTTCAGCATCTTCATAACATACAGACCCATACACAAACGCTGGGCCTGAGTAATGGTTTCCCAAACCAGTGGTTCTTTCAGTTCTGTTATGGTGTGGGATTCATCTCTTAATGCAGCATAGGTCCTTTTCCCCTCTCAGAGGGCAACATAAACACCATTAAATACAGAATCAGAGTCATTGTGAGTGATCACCTTCATTGTACAGATAGAGTCATTCCTGTCCTGATGGGAGCGGTCCTCCCCAGGATGACCTAGTCCTGAACCTCACAGCTTGTGTTGATGAACCTGAAAATCAGGTGAACCTCACATCTTGGTCATCTCAGTCAACAGATTTCAGCTGAATGCCTGCAGGAGTCTTTAGAGAGGAACCTTAGAATGCCCTTCAGAGCTCTAATGAGCAGTACACTAAAGGGATTTCCGGTGGAGGAATAGTATTGTGTTCCTGCAGTGGAGTTTCAGACATTTATAGAATCTGCGGGAGAGCAGTGAAGCTGTTCTGGTGGCTTGTAGTGTCTCAGTACACTAAGACACCTTGCTTTGTTTTGTCACTGTGTGTATTTTGACAGTTACCTGTAGCAATGTGTATTTTGGCAGATAGCTGTGTATATTTTGGTGATTATCTGAAGCAGTCTGTATTTTGCTGGTTACTTGTAACTGTGTGTATTTTGTCTGTTAGCAGTAGCAGTGTGACCTTTGACAATTACCTGTAGCTGTGTGTATTTTGACAATTACCTGAGGGTGTGTATATATTTTGGTGGTTACCTTTAGCTATGTTTATTTTGTTGGTTACCAGTCGCAGTGTGAACTTTGGCAGTTACCTGTAGGTTTGTATTTTTGTAGTTACGTATAACTGTATGTATTTTGGTGGTTACCTGTAGCAGTGTGTATTTTGTATACAGGTCTTCTCACATGACTCGCTTTCTGAACAGTCACTGTGTGAAGCTGCTGTTTGTGAATAATGGAGGAAGCAGGCCGGTGTTTAAACGAGCATGTGGTCCTGATTCACTGTGTATTCATCAGACAATTTAGTCTGTGTCCTCTGCTACTCTTACTCTATTATACTCATTACCATTCATTTCCTTCACAGTCAACCATCTGTACTCCTGTGCTATGCCTTCTCATTTTGGTTTGCTTCCACTACTTTCTGACTCACTCTCTTTGTCTGTCTCATCTCTCGTTCATGGTTTGAGATAATCACATACAAAACATGAACTATCTCTTCTTCCTTCTCTCCTTCTTCCTTTGCTTTTTTTTCTTTCTGACAAAACAAGAGTGTCAAGCGAGTTTGAGAGAAGCAGGAGATTTGAGGGCACAAGGTGAGATGTGTGTTTTTCTTTTTCTCTGTGAGCTCCATTTCCACCCTTAAGGATCATACAGCTCTCTCTCTCTCTTCAGTGTCTCCCTGGTGAAATTCCTTCTGTGCCCTGTAATGTCTCTAGAAAGAGCTTCTGTATACAGTAGAGCTGCAGCTGGTTTTTGTCTTTAAACTGAATACCTGGTCTGGCTTGGAAGTTTCTTTTGGCCCTTGTTTCTGAATGCAATGTTGGATGTCTCCAGTCATACTGAGATGATTATGATGGAGAATGCTGGACAACATTGGTATATTTGAGTGTATTTGCATGCTGTGTTGTATGATAGAATGGCTAGTTGCGGCCAGTTTGCCTCCTCTGATATGCTGTCTTGTTGTGCATGTGTTACACTCTCTGTGTCACTGCCTGGCTCCTTATGTCCATCAGCGCATGGCAGGTTCACCCTAAAATCAGTCTGAAATCATTTGTGATGCTTTGAGTTTATGTTGACTTCATTTAAATTTGACTAACAGCTGATACAATTTTAAATCATCTCTCATGCTCTACTCCTCTTATCACTTTCCATCACTCATGTCTTTATTTCCCAACCCCTGCCCAGTCGCCATGTACCTGGGGATCAGCCGAAAGATGAAGGGAAAGATGGGAAAGACGGGAAGCCCCGCTCTCTCCGTTTCACCTGGAGTATGAATACCACCAGTACCATGGAGCCGACGGCCATCATGAACGAGATTCGGAAGGTTCTGGACGCGAACAACTGTGACTATGAGCAGCGCGAACGCTTCTTACTGCTCTGTGTCCATGGTGACGGCCATGCCGACAGCCTCGTCCAATGGGAGATGGAGGTGTGCAAGCTGCCCCGCCTCTCGCTTAATGGCGTCCGCTTCAAGAGGATATCCGGCACATCTATAGCCTTTAAGAACATTGCTTCAAAAGTCGCCAGTGAACTCAAGCTATGAATATGTTTATCTGTAATCAATCTACATAAAGGAAAATGTGTTAAAAAAAAAGTGTTCAATTCTATATAGGGAGAAACAATAAGTTGTACAATCACGTAAAGTAGAGGTTTCCAAATGTTTAAAAACAAACCACATGCCATATGTATTCAAAAACATGTATAGACTTAAACGTTGCTTAAAAGCAATAATTTCCCAAAACTGTTACATGATATTGTAGTATTATTATTATTATTATTATTATTATTATTATTATTATTATTGCAAAATGTTTTATGGCTGCAAATGAAAAGAAGCATAATGAATGTCTGCCCCTCAACCACAGCTCTAAGCATCCAGACTGGAACGGACAGTTGCCAAGGCATGGCTTAAAAACTACAGTACCCATGGTTCTGCTGGACTTAGTTCTTTAGCAGAATTTTTTTCTGGGCCTGGTGATTTTTTGTTTGTTTGTTTGTTTCCATTTATTGTTTTTGCAGCAGGCTATGCTGTATACTTGACATAAATACTTGGTTCACCATGGCATTTTTGGGGTAAAAGACTGCAACTTTGAAAAAAACAACAAAGCTCCACAGTGTTGATGTGCTACACTTTTCTGTAGATCTTTTTTTTTTTTTTTTTCTCTGATAATACACAGTGTTTTTTGCTGTTTGTGATGCAGTACTGTGACACCACCAACAGTTAAACCAGGCTTGCTCAGTCTGAAGTCTGCTTCACTGCTTCATTGTCATTTTGAGACGATGTTCCTGAAAAAGGAGAAATCAATTATTTATTCATTTCTCATTTTCCCTACTCAGATATATTTTTGTGTAAATAATGTAACTTTTTTGCATTCATCACATATTGTCATTGTATTTTGCTTTCCCGGTCTCATGGAGAAATGGGAAGCTTTATGTAAACGGTCATTGCTAAGATTCACTACGGATTTCATTAAAGCGATCATTAACACTGTCACATGATCTGGAAACAACACTGTGTTTCAACTCACTCCAGCTCATGCCTCTTGACTTTAAAAAACAGCCATAAGAACAGAGATTCCTATACAGAGGATAGCAAAATGAATGGAGACACAGACCTGAATACATTTTAACTGCCCTTTTCCTTTACAGTGTCACTCTTCCATTGAATATCAGTGTATAAAATGTCTCACATTGGGTAATGGGTCATTTGTTAAAAAGCCAGTTGACCAGTTGTTTGGGATGAGGGTAATGGAAACTAATATACATGCCATATTTCAGAAATTCCCACCAAAGTTCAATAATGTTGTAAGACCCAGACATCTCATGTACAGCTTCACTTGCCTTAAGGCAAGTACCATGCATCAAAAAGCTCCGCTCATAACATTTGATTGGTATGTGGCATACAAGGTTCAGTGTTTTTTTTTGGACTGGCAAGTGGCAAAATGGCCCCGGAACCATTTGTAAAGGCATGTTTAGTTAAAAAAAAGTGTCTGAAGCAGGCTTGGAGGCAAAGCTGTAGATCATGATGATCTGCACTCACTGATGAAAGCTATGTTACTAAATTCAGGTGAACCACTGTTTTTCATATAGGACTTCATAACAGGCCTCTTTTACATGTATTTGGATATACTGCATCAGTCATAGAAGTGCTGTCACTTTGTGGAGGTGTTCAGTGCACTTAAATAAGGCTGTGAAAAGATGGACAGACACATCAATGCGGGCCAAAAACTGTTTATTGTCAAGTCTTCATAACCATCCTCAGGTCTGGAGAATCCACCACAGTGACAGATCAAGTACCCTTAAGTACAGTGTGCATTCCTGGACGGTACCGATATACATACGTTCATTCCAATGAGTGGGGTGGGGGAAAGAGGGTATGATGGAGGATATCAGAGAAAAGGGAGGGAGAGGATGAAGATTAGGGGTAGAGACTTTACTTCTGGGCGGGTATGAGGTCGTCGATGGACTGGCCCTTCTCCAGGCGTTTTTCCATTTCAATAAGCAGTTTGACTCCATCCACCACCATTTGTACCAACTCTACCTCAGAGAAGCCCAGCCTGTCTGCGTTGGAGATGTCAAACACCCCGCCCACAGCTGCAGTGTCCACACCACCTGACAGGGACAGTATGTATGCTTAATCATCGTCAATGACATTGGCACTTGTGCTTAATTACAGTCTAGTCAGGCTTTCTATAGTTTGGAAATGTATATGCTATGAAAGCTTCCATCTGATCTGGGTAGACTTTTCTTAGGTCAGTGATGTCTCTTTTCCACTGCACTGATCTCAAAAACTCAAAAATCTCAAAAGCAGAAGTATGGCTCATTTGGCCTTCCTTCTTTGTGGTTTTGTTTAGCCACTGCAGGGCCATGGAGTGGGAAAATCAAATAAGATGCACTGCCACCTATACTCAAATGATTATGTCCATCTGTTCAGATATTCTGCATTTTTAATGAGAAACAAATCCCAAATGAAAAACATTCAAACAGATGTTCACTATTTCTCTTTCCTGTCAAACTTTAGGTTTATATTTATTCCATAACCTAATCGCTTGTAACAAATACAGCGTGGCCTCTAATTGCTCTTTCCAGCATGTCTAAAGATTCTTATAGCTGCTGGTTCCTGTCATACTGGAGTGGAAAGGAGTGAGGGGATTATTCACCATATTTCTAAGTTCAAAACTCAGATGAAAAGTCAGAGTCTACCTGAGATGCAGTGTTACCAAGTCACAAAACTATGTGACTGTATTAAATAGCATATCTGTACTTTGCATCAACATGGCAATAAATGAATAAATATAAATATACAAACTTTGCACAAAGGTTACTCAATGTGCATTCTCAGTGATGCCGCAGTTCAAGGCTGAGTAGGTTTGCATAAGAAGATGAATATGCAGTCTGTAATTTCTAGTGTTAAACATGATAGAAACTTAAAATAGCAAACAAAATTTCAAAAAGTCACTGTTTTGTCCCGTTTTTTTCCTTTTGCCGGGGAAAATTCTCTCAGTTATCAACACTCAAAAATATTTTCCTATAGAGGTCATGTCTAATCTAGACCACGTAATGTCATTATTCCTGCTAATTTACGGCAGCTGAATAATTTGAGAAGTGAAGTGATAAAAAGCTGGTTAAATAGTTGTTGAGAACCTGGTTTAAAACCTTGTTTTACCTGTTCCACGTTTCTGCAGCCTTAGCCTCTTGAGCACCTCCTCAAACTTGGCGTGCTTGCTGAGGTTTGGCAGCTTGACGTGGACGCCACCACGCAGGCCAGTCCCCAGGTTGGATGGGCAGGTGAGAACGTAGCCCAGGTGCTCATTCCACATGAAAGCATGGCCCTTGTTCTTAAACAGCTCCTCAATCTGAACAGAACAACACATCGGAGTCAGACAGATCAACTGGGTTCATAATGGGTGTTCATCATCAGCCTGGGTGAAAGTCAGCTGAGTCAGTTCTATTCATCAGATGTGTATGCTAACAGATAGAAGCAAAAAACACACCAAGCTAGAAGAACCACTGCGTGCCTTCATTCACCTCATAGAAGTGTTTGTTTACTCTGTCTGCAGTGTATTTTTCCTTGACTTTGTTTTCTGGTCATGTAACTTTAATAAGCACTAACAGTTTGGGTGTGTTGTGACCTAAGTGTAATAGCAGATCCTGACAGTGGCTAGATCTCAGGAGGCTGGTGTTACCTTTGTGAGGCCGGTGCAGAAACGGGTGAAGACCTCCCTCATGTTACCACCTTTCTGCATGGAGATCACACGCAGGTGATCCTCCTCATTCACCCACACCAGGAAGGTCTTGTTGTCATTGTGCCTGGAGATGGACATGTTTAAGGATCAGGAGTGAGAATGAAACATTCAGAATTTAATTCACTCTGGGGTTCACATAAAAAATGTTTGTCAAAATGTCTGCAATTACAGTTACAATAAAGCTGCATCAAAGTGACAGCTGAAAGTCACATAACCTCTCTAAACCCTGTGTCCATGCACTGTAACATTCAAACCCTGACCAATCACCAACATAAATTAGTGTGTTTTGCTGTAGCAATTCATAGAGAAAAATGCAGAAAAGTCAAGAACAACAGAATCTTAATTTATACATTCTTTTAAAATGGTTGAGGGTAAATTGTGTTGCTAGAGTCAAAATTTTATAGTATTCAGCAGAAATCTAACATTTGGTAACAAACACACATCAAAACTAAACTCTGCAAAATGCTTTGCAAACCAAAAAAATATGGAGGTTAGGATATAGGCACAGAGTGTGTAGTGTGGCGTGCTGTGGGAGCAGGGACTCACTGACCAGATGCCCCTAGCGTCGGGCCAGTCGCGGGCCATGCCAGAGGCCAGCAGCAGTGGGGATACGGGCTTATCAAAAAGGAAGTGGTCATCAATGAGCTGCTGCTGCTCTGCATCAGTCATGTTCTTCAGAGCATAGTACTTCCCTTTGAGATCTCCGTCCAAAGCCCCCAGGGCTTCACCACACACACACACACACACAAATTATATACAAGTCATCTTCTGTATAATTTAGACTGTGATGTGCTCAAGAGTCCAGTGGTGCTGCAGCACTCTCACTTTAACAGCCAAGGGTGTGGTAATTGACCCTAGCCATATATAACTCAATCACCACTAGATGGCACTATCCCCACAGCTCAGATTCCTGGGAACATGATGTACCATCTTTGCCCCATTGTGTGGAATCACATGGTTAAAATGATGCATTGTTCATTGGGGGGCTACCTTCCACAGAGAGCTTCTCAATGGCTCTCCTCTCTCCTCGGCTGCAGTGGGGTGGCAGGCAGAAGCCACGGATGCTTCTTCCAGTCCGGACACGGGAGCTGAGCACATAGTTGGGGTCCAGGTCATCTCCACCCTGTCAGAGAGCACAAATATACATCATACAGACAGAGAACAGTATGCAAAGAGGAAGAAACATGAGACATGTTTATTTAATTAAATTTACAGTGAATCTAAACTTTTGAGAGTTCTTCCAACTCTTATCATGTTATTGATTCACTTCAGTCTGTTTTTGAGTAGCTTTAAATGAAACCGTGTTATGGTAAGATTGTCATGGAAAATCCCCTGTGGTGAGGCTGCAGGGATACCTTGAGGTTGTTTGGGTTGAGGTCAGTCTTGTGTTTGTCTGTGGGCTTGTACCCGCCGTGCCGATCCTGGATGATGGGGTCCAGAAGCTCTTTGAACACCTCATATGTCTCCTCGTCCCCGGCCACACAGCCAACTGTCATGATAAAGGGATGGCCTGGACCAGGAAGAAATACACACACACGCACGTGTGGTGCAAGAGAGCAACCATTAAACAAGATCTAAATGATGCATACACTACCAAGACCATAGACGAACATACACTTCCTAATTGACGCCTAATATCAACTGCTTTTTCCTTCTGTAACAGAACCCTGTGACTCCTAGCCCTAGCCCTTGGAAAGCAGTAAGCCATTATTACCGGGATTATCTACTCCTGTCTGAATGACTTTATCTAGGGTGAAGCCATTGGGGGTGCAGCGCTCAGACAGTTCCTTGTACATGTCAGGAGTGAGAACCTTGGCCATGTGGTTGTGGTGCTGGCTTAGGTCAGGGCACTCATCTTCAGGAGGCAGTCTCTTGATGGTCAGTGTGGCCATTTTAGCATTGCTGAACAAATATAATACATGAAACAACAAAGAAACCACCTGCAATGCTTACAAGTGCAATAATCCTCTTTACAGTGCTGGGGGGGAACTGTGGATGGTCTTATATAAGGTCTTAGTCAATGCTGACAAATGAATGACATAACTCATGTAATCTTGCAACCTTTTAATGCAGCAAGAAGCTTTGCTGTTACCATCATGGAAACTTTTGTAGCTACTGTGCTGAACTCCCTGGCACAACGTCTCGGCAAGGTCACTGTAAAGTTTACAATGTCTTACTGTACCGCTGATATTTAAGATCACCATCAACTCCACATATGCACCACAGATGGGTGACTTCGGTGTCTTTACCTGGGTTATCAACGCCGGTTTGGATAACATCATCCAGCGTGAATCCGCTTGGCGTTTGTTTGCTGCGTAGTCGCTCGTACATTGCAGGAGTGAGCACCTTGGCCATATGGTTGTTATGCTTGCTGAGGTCTGGGTACTCAGCCTCCGCGGAGAACTTAAGCTTCATCTGGTTGTGGGTGTTTGAGAAAGGCATGGTTGCGGTTCCCTGGATGCAGCGTAGAAGTAATGTGGAATAACGGAATGGTTAGGGATAAACTCGCGCATAAGAAACTAAGCGCGCATCGGTATCTATTGGAGCAGACGAATTAAGTCAGACAAAGACTTGGCGTTCATGAAACAGAATGTAATATGACTCCGTGTCCATCGGCAATTCTTAAGACAGTGAATTAGAGGATGCTCGGCAACCGCAAATTCTTCATCAGGGCGGAGACTAACGGAATGTGCATCAGCTTCAGGAGGGCAATGTGCCACGCATAAAACTGATTCTCATAGTAAAACTGTAAACTTCAATCTCTACACGTAAGGGTCGATGAACGTTTATCGATGAGAGCGGTTGATAATTTCAAACGAAAAATTAAAAGCGTAGTTGTTCGGATAAAACACAGGCGAAAGAACTGTAGTCTATTTTGTCGCTGTAAAGCTGATAATAGAAAGGGAAATGTGAATATGAGATGAACTCCAGCTACAAATAAAACGATAGAATAAATAATTTGTTGAAGCTTCTGTTTAGTAATCCTGGACGATACTTTATAACGCCCGTCTTAACGGCAAAGAAAACAGGCTTTACATTTCCTCAAGAAACGATTCTTCAGACGGAAGAACTACTTCGAGAAGCGCATCGAGTGGCACTCTATGCAGGAGTATAATAGAAACCAAGTCTTTGTTCTGTTTTGTAGGCGATATATGCTAGCAACAAAATGAATCCTTTGTGATTTACGGCGGCCCCAATACTGTTTTTAAATAAAGCCACTGATCCTTCTGAAATATTCGTTAAAAGACTGCTATCTTACCTGCGTTGGACTACTACTAGAGGAAGACGGAGACGACACAAAGATCCCTATTTTTTCTGCCCGGGAGTACGAACTTCGACGTAATTCTGCTCTCCGGTGTTTGACAGTTCGAGAGACTTTGCTTTATAAGATGTGAGACTGGCTCTCATTGGTTACTATTTGTAGTCCATTCATCCTATTGGCAGACAATACAGGGCTAAAGAACATCGAAAATCTCCTATGTTGTTCTGAGGTTGCCTTTTGAAATCATTTGATTTGATCACCTACATGCCATCAATTATCATTTTTTAAATTCTGGGTCATACTGTATATGTATGTATGTATGTTTGCATGTATGTATGTATGTATGTATGTATATATATTTGTATTTATACTTAATTTAGTTTAATTTCTGTATCTTTAATGAACAATTTATTAAATTTGTGAGTAATTACCTTTAATAATGTAGCACCTCCATATTTCAATTATTTATGGTACCACCATATATGTTTGACAACTTGACTAATGAAGTAGGCCTATTAAATTATCTGAGAACGGTGAAAATAGCCTGCGACGAACATGTAACCTGTTACTGTTCCTTTAAGCAGTGGGCTGTATACGTCATCATTTCGAGTCGAAAACAATTTTGTTATCAGCAATGTAGCCATAGCATGAACGGAGATTCACAGATCCACAAATCATATGAACACCGTTAATGTGACTATCTTCATAAAGTCAAAGACGTCTTTCGTTGCGGAATCAGCGAAAGCTGCGTGCACCCCCGTTCCCATGTCGCCGAGTGAAGACCACATGTGGGACACTGTCTTGCCTCACTCTTATTGTTGCTAGTAAATTTACTCGAAAAAGCAGCAGATACTCTTGTCAGAATAACACGGTAAGGGTCGTCTTCTGTCTTTTTATAGCCTGGATGGAGTGTCGTCCAACAAATGTGGGGATACATTGATTTGATGGGTCATTTCAGCAATGGCAATTAACATGTTCCGATCATCTTAAATCTTCTGAAGACTACGTAACGGATCGCCAAGTCACGTCTCGGTAACACGAGCTGCCAGAGTGTAAATGTTATCTTTTTTCACGGCGACAGCGTTGGGTGTCCATTCGGCAGTTACAACAAGCACGAAAGACCACATGTGGAAACCCATTTCATTTTACACTAGCTGTCTAATGTCGTTGCTTTTAATTTGGAGGCTAAATTGGATGACAATGCACACAACTTGTTACATTTTCATTCTTACTACTAGCGCTGTCTAATGTTACATGTTAGTGGAACTTAAACTGGCCTTGTTGCCAGCCAGCTGGCTAATTAGGGGACGCATAAATTTAATCTGTATAATTCAGTTATATCAAGTGATATCATTTCACCATACTATTAATATTACCCAATCATGTTGGCCAGCTAGCCAATTACTGAGAACAATGACAGACAAGTTAGCTATGGCTAGCTGAGTTGATCTCCCATTACCAAACAGGTTGTAAAATCAAGAGTGCCGCACAGAAACAGCTAGCAAGATTATTAACGAATAACTTTTTTAAAAAATCACCGATTTTGATGCTTTTTCCCTAAATTACTTATATCAACTTTTTAAGTTGTCAGGATACGTTTGCCGATAAGCAATCCATTTTGTTAGCTGGCAAAGATAGCAAGATATCGGAATTAATCGTAGCATTTATAGTAGTTCATGTTCAATTACGAATTCAGCTAGTCTAGCTATGGTAAAATCCAGTGACCTTGCCGAACACGATAGAAACTGGAGTTCGCAGATGTTTTACCAATACTGATTTAGGTCATTTTCAGACTGTTAATTTTTTAGCATGAAGTTCACTTACATATTTTCCATTTCCTTGAGATAAAAGTGGACTTTCAGTTGACTGCAAGCAGAATGTAAGCTACCACTCAACTGTTACTACTTTGAAAGGAAACAGTAACTGAATGGAATTCTCACAACCTTTAAATTATAACACATCACGAGACCAATTTCGTGCTTTATAAATACTGCAATACCCCGGAGACAGAATTAAAGTTATGCACTGATTTGTTAACCTGTCTCATAATTACAGTCTGATACTCAGTTAAATGGTAAATAATTGTTGATAATGAAGCGTGAAACGGCTAACGATTACAACCGACATCTGCACTCACCTCGGGAATCTTCTTTTTGTGTGTAATAGGTGCAATCTGAAACAGTCTTCTGTGATATTCTGTTACTAAATATTGAATAACAGTACGATGTAAACAAATACTATCAGTGCATATATACAATTAATAATTAAGCATTGAATTCTTAATTACCACATTAACAGTACAGTATAAGCAGGCCTATTATCATTATTATAATTATCAGATATTATGAGAAGGCAAAACAAAAGCAAAATGGAGCAGAACTATTATGTGAAGCAACAGCTGGTGATATGAAGATTCTGATGGAATGTAAGAGAAAAAAGAAAACCATTAGACAAGATCGAAACGCTCAATAAGTAACCACATCAACAGTGCCCAGGCTATCAAAATATTGCTTCTTTTCACCATAATCAATAGAGTAATTACAGCTCTTTCACAGAAGTACACTGAATACACTGTACATGCTACACACGTGTTGTTGGTGTCTGTTTGAATGGCCACGTGAGCCAAAATGCAGACTCAGAGACAGGTCTACGGTGGCCTGGGAATACAGTGACCAGCAGAGTGCATGGACAGTGGTCTGGGAATACAGTGACCAGAGACTGCATTGACAGTGGTCTGGGAATACAGTGACCAGCAGAGTGCATGGACAGTGGTCTGGGAATACAGTGACCAGCAGAGTGCATGGACAGTGGTCTGGGAATACAGTGACCAGAGACTGCATGGACAGTGGTCTGGGAATACAGTGACCAGCAGAGTGCATGGACAGTAGTGCTGAGATCAACTGCAGATTTGTCTCATTTCAGCTGGCTCAGCGTCAGTTCATTTTAGAATATTCTGAGGCATAAAATAAAATAAAGACTAAACCCAAAAACTACACATAAAATTACATATTAATTGAACATTAATTAAAAAATTCTGTGCTATTATAAGTTGTTTTTTTTTAATGTTTAACTTTCTCTAATCAAACTGCCTTACCATTTGATTAATGATTGCTTTTCATTTGATTCCAAAATGGATTCATTCTTTTTTATTCTGTTTAGTAGTATTTCCATTCATTCATACTCTGCCCATTCATACACATTGACCCGCTGCCCATTCATACACATTGACCCAAACTTAGTATGATTTTGTTTGCTGGGCTTACGAATCTTCAAATTTGAGTTTGTATTTTCAGTCAAATATAATGATTTTTTTTTTGTTGAAAATAGACTTGTTATTCCCTAAAACCAAGATATACAGATTAAACTAGATGGGCTGTAATCTGACTGTATGATTGAATAATTTCAGTAAAATTCAAGTTAACCCTTTGGTTTCCTCTCCCACAGCTGCGTTCACTGTGTGACAGACTCTGTTAGGTAAAACTGAACCGTCACTGGTGTCCCCATGAGTTTTGTGGAGTACTCAGAGTTCATCAGAGATGGGGACGTGGCCATCGTCTTCCTGGGTCACGACTCTCTCATGCCAGTGAAAGTTCAGTCTGGGGCGCAGACGCAGACTCGTTATGGGGTCATCCGCCACTCCACCGACCTTATAGGTCAACGGTTCGGCTCGAAGGTGACCTGCAGTAAGGGAGGGTGGGTGTATGTTCTGCACCCCACCCCAGAGCTCTGGACAGTGTGTCTCCCTCACCGCACACAGATCCTCTACACCACCGACATCGCCAACATCACGCTGATGCTGGAGCTCAAACCAGGCTCCGTCGTCTGTGAGTCAGGTGAGACATCAGACCGTGCACACTCTCATATTATAAACGTCGTCTGTGAGTCAGGTGAGACATCAGACCGTGCACACTCTCATATTATAAACGTCGTCTGTGAGTCAGGTGAGACATCAGACCGTGCACACTCTCATATTATAAACGTCGTCTGTGAGTCAGGTGAGACATCAGACCGTGCACACTCTCATATTATAAACGGTTGTATGTCGTCTGTTGATGTGTCAGTTCTGCTGTCTGTTGTCTTTCAGTGTCCACTCAGATTTTGCCTCCTGCCTTGTGAGAATTTGTGTGAGCGCTTGACAGATCATTAAACGGGTAACTTTTAGAGTTGAGTTCACACATTACACCAGAAGACTATTTGACGTTTTGTGAAGGCAAGCCATTTCTCTTAATAAGATCAAACTAATTTGTCTTAGGCATATTATATATTGCATTTCAATTAACAACCATCTAGTTAATGAGGTCTACCTCATTAAATTAGCGGCTTTGTGGTTGCCAGTGATCGTGTGTAATCAGTTCAATGAAAGCATTAGCCCCGGTTCTCACTCAGCATAAATGTTCCCCCGCTGTGACTTAGCGTATCACTGATTTTAGCATTGCTATTTATTTACCCACTTTGACACTTCATCTAAGTATTTTAAGACAAGTGCTAATGAAAGACTCCATTCTGAAAGCAGATATCATGGACTGTTTGGACCCAGTTTTCTCCACAACTTTGGACACTGGCTTTCAATCCAACACTAACATAAGAACACTGAGCAGTTATACATGAGGTTTCCTTGACACTCCAGGCAGGTCTGAATTTTTTGTTTATCTGCTCATGACGGTGCCAACCTATTGCCTGAGGGATGACAAAAACAATCACTGGGCACACATTAAACATTAAAGAGTTCTGATTGTAAGGTTTTCACTCGGACTCCACTGAGACTGTGTGACTTTCTGTTGGAAGTGCAAATGTGATCAAAATCAAAACTGAAAAGATGTGACTGTGTGTTTTTTGTTTTTGCTGTTCTCAAAATTTCACAAACATGCGGTCAGTGCCACACATGTAAAAATCAGCATTAGATTTCACAAAGCAGTATACAGTATGAATGTACCTCAACAAATAAGATGACTTTAATTACCTCACACCACACATCTGTGCAAGTTCCTCTGTTCGTTTACGTAGAACCAGACTTTGGGAAATAAAATGGTCTTTCTGTGCATGTGGGGACTGTTGAATTATCCAGTACAGGGGAGTTGTTTTGATGATGTAGCTCATACTGATGAGTGTATGTAAAGGGTAGGGGGTGGAGACAGGGTTGGGTCCTGCAGTAAAACTGCAGTATGCTGGCACTGCACCTGCTGCCCTGCCCCTGCAGTTATTGATGGATCTTCTCCTGTGTTAACTGTGTGTGTGTGTGTGCGTGCACGCAGTTCACCAGATCAGTTTGCAGAATCCCTGTGTCAGGTCTCTGGAAGCACACAGTAAGGGGGTGGAGTGAGGGGGGTGTAGGAGGGTACCACACTGCAGAGATGGTGCATCATGACTCTGAACTTTTTCAGTGTTAAGCTGTTGTTTTGTGCTGAAAATGCACACTGAGGAGTGGCTTGCGTTGAGAGAGGTTAAAAGTGAAAACTCTGTATGTTTCTCCCCTCTGGGCTTTGGGGTCAGCTCTTTTGTCTTATTGTGCTAGCATGCTGTCAGACTGGTGTGTGAGAGCACTACTGAATGCTGTATGTCATATGCGTTTCTGGTTTTGAGTCTGCAGAATGAGTGGACTTGGCCCTCAGGGAGATTCACAGATGACAACATAAAACTCCGTCCCTATTCTCCTGTTTCATCAGCACATGGAACAGTCTGTCTCCTGTTTGATCAGTGTATAGGGAACAGTCTGTCTTTTGGACCGCTCTTCTTTCTTATGGTTTGACACCGTGTTACTCCAGATGACTAAGGTTATCCCATGACTGTGTTGCAAACAAACAGTCAGGGCTGCCCTATTACTGACAGACATTTTCAGATATTAAGCCATTCAGTAATGGTAGAGGAAGTGTTTTGGCTGAGAGCCTCACGTCCGACCATAACTTTGTCCATTCAACAAGCCCCTCAGAATGAACCAGTTAAATTGTCCCTCATACATTGTAGGAGTCCCTCATACATTCTCACAGCGTGATGCTAGTTCTTTCGCGCACTCAGTTTCCAGTTAGAGCCCTTGGTAAACAAGAGGAATGATGGCAACAGCATAAAAGGGTGAATCGAGTGTTTGTTTGCTTTATTGTTGTGTTTCACTGTGCAAATTTTCTCTCTCGTCGAGATTAAATAAACGTGCAGCATTTGTGAGTTCTGGACGGATTTCTCAAGGATGGCTCTAATATCGAGTCTGTCATATAATAGACTAGGCTACTATAGTGTTAAACACGGGTAAACAAATTAATGTCGAAGGTAGATGGAAGCAAATATGACTAATTTCATTTTTAAGTCGGTTAGGCTTACTAATGATGACCAGGCAAAAAACAGCCGCTGTATCTAAACACAATAAGAACATTTAACGGGAAAGTAATTATGCGTTTTCAAATTCGAGTTTAACCCACTATAGTGTGCACAACGCGCTTTGTTGACTGAGCTCTCTGTCTTGGGCTACTGTATAATGTTGGTAACAATAACGTTAAAATATCGTTGGTGTCATCTATACTTCACCATTGCGTAAGGTAAGACCAAGTGTTATCTACATATCATATCGTTAATTTTATGCCCTATGCGCTGGAACCAACCGCATCATAGTTGCGTAGTTTTTTAACTTGTGCAGCAGCACCCCCCCCCCCCCCCCCCCCCGAGTACTCGAGTTTTTCAGCAAACGAGTACTCAAGTTGTAAAATTATGTACTCGTGCAACCCCTAATACATTGTGTAGAATGCTTTAATGAGGACGCCTAACTGGACCATTGTTTGTTGATAAATACCCTGTTCAGTGCATTTTTTCAAAGCGTTCCGCCACGTTATGTTGTAGTCAGTGTCCTTGAGGTGACTTTGTCAGTGAGCTCTATAAATGTTCGGGGGGTGTGTGTGTGTGTCTGTCTTAGTTCACCTTGATACGACATACCACAAAGAGCTGTTTGACCAGCTCAAGTCAAGGGTTTTCAAGTTTGTTTGATCAGTGGTGTGCCAGGAAACATGAAGGACCAAGATAGGCCTTCGGGAGTGTGCCTAATTGCATCATCACCTTCATTATATGATGGTTTAGCAGCCCAGAAGAGAAATGCTGCTGTTGAAATGATTTATTTAAATGGATACTGGAGCAGTATAGAAATGGCAGGCACTGCTGTCTCTCTCTCTGACCCAGATCAATGGCAGACAGAGCACATGCAGGAGCTGATGCACAGAGAGCAATGGAACATTAAGTCTTAACTGTCTCTCACAGCTACCTTGTTGAAGCTCTCTCCACTACCCAACTGTAGCAAATGTTCACTCAAAAAGTTTTCTTTTCATACACGCTTTCTCTTTCTCTGTCTGTCTGTCTACCTCTCTCTCTCTCTCTTCTCTCTCTTTCTCTCCCTCCCCTTCTCCTTTCCTCTCTCTGCACCCAGTCAAGCCATACTGGATTGTGTGTGTGTATGTGTGTGTGTGTGTGGGTGGGTGGGTGTGTGTGTGTGGGTGTGAGAGAGAGAGAAGGTGAGCATGCTCAAATGCATGTTTGTTTTATCTTGCTGTTCCTGTCATGTGGTGTTTGGAGAGGAGAATAGGATTCTGTGTCACAGTAGACACAGTTTCAATGAGTCTTGTTTAAAAGTTGAATGCTGGGTGTTCCGTTTCTGCTTCTGTCTTCATTCAGCTTATATGCTGTGTTTTTTTGAGTAAGGTTTTTAAAAAGATATCCCCAGTGTCTTTTCATCATGGTTGTTACTGGCGAGCAGCCAGTCTCACATCTCATGTCTCTCTACAACTCCAGTTGTCCTCCCAAGGTAACATACATTGGTGGGCTGAGAGATTCAGAGAATAGTGTCTCTCTCTCTCTTTCTTCCTCCATCCTCTGTCCCAACTCCCTTGTTCTGACGTCATTTATCCTGTTCCATCTGAATGGTGCCCTGTGGCCACAACATTGACCCCATTGTTGCCATGAGAACAAAAGCCATGGTGACGCAACACCGCAGGCAGGACAAGGCAAGAAGGATAGCGGTCCAGTGTTCAGCTTTCTCCCAGATAGTGTCTCACTTCCTCACTCCACACACACACATCCACGCACACACACACACATCCACGCACGCGCGCACACGCACGCGCACTCATGCTCTAAGGTGCTTTACTAACATTAGGAGCCTGACTGTGAAACAATTCCGTGACCAAACTGAAAGTGGATTTTTCTTAAATAGAAACTGCAGCCTAATACATCTTTTATCGTATGTGTTTCAGGAACAGGCAGTGGCTCCTTGTCTCATGCCATCCTGCGTACCATCGCACCCACAGGGCATCTTCACACAGTGGAGTTCCATGCCCAACGGGCAGAGAAGGCTGCCCAGGAGTTCAGGGAGCACAAGGTGTCACACCTGGTAACCGTTAAAAACCAGGATGTGTGCAAAGAGGGCTTTGGGGTCACAGGTGTGGCTGATGCCGTCTTCTTGGACATCCCCTCCCCTTGGGAGGCCATCACTCATGCCAAGAGAGCCCTGAAACGGAAAGGTGAGTGAGAGAATGAGTACCGTGTGAGGGTCCTCAGAGGTGATGACGTTTAGATATCTAAAGATCAATCTGTATAACAGTCATTCAGGGCTGACAAGGGAAGTCCACACTAAAGGTTGCATTGAGAGTGGTCTGTCTCTCTCTTTTGCTTTTGCTGCCCAGCTCTCTCTCTCTCTCTCTCTCTCTCTCTCTCTCTCTCTCTGTGTGTCTGATACACAGCCCCAGCCTGGTTACTGTGTCTGTGTAACCAACACAGTGTGATAAGTGAGGCCTTCACTGGAATGCTGAAAAAGTCTTGCTAGGGCTTCACTCCTACATTAGCAGTGTACTTTAGTGAACATCCATTAAGATTGCTAGCATCTTCTGTGTGTCTGTGAGTGAGTGTGTGTGTACACACACATGCAAATGTAGGTGTGTATGTGTTTAAGTGAATTTACATGATTCTGAGAAGTAGCTAATGTCTGTGCTATGATTTTGTTTCGCTGAAGGACGTTTAAGCTCTTGACCCAGTGTAAGGCTGTTTGCTTTGCTAATCATTAACTCAAATCACTCACATCAGTCTATGGTCTA